>NC_056745.1:434029908-434139908 GCF_019279795.1 Protopterus annectens
CTGTTGGAATAGTACAAATGGCTACCAGTCAGTGAAAGAAAAAGTTTCTTTTTTTCATGTCTAATTTTCAAAATTCTCAGTCATGGACATTGTCCACCACTGAAGTCCAAGCTATAAATCTGACAACAAAGTTACTCCCTAAACAATGATGTCAATAACGCCATATCCCTAGTTAGATGCAGGTTTAAAACCACTGCTGGTGAAGTAGGCTCCTCTAAACTGGCCTCAGCAGTATGAAATCATCTGCCATCTGAAACAAGGCAAGAAGGCACATTAGGCAGTTTCGAAGATATATTGAAAGACAGCATGTTCTAAGAAGCATCATTCCCGTTACAGGAAAAAAAATGCTAGTCTAACCACATACATCACATCAGGCAGGTAGGATGCTAAGCCAAGGGATAGCAGCTATCAAAGGAAATAACCTCTCTCCTAAAGCTCTGTTTACATCATAGTATGATGCATAAATAAAAATGTTATCATTCTCTCTCCATCTGCTATTATATGATGCAAAATAGCTTCCTGGTTGTACATATTGAAAATATCATGCCAAATATGGCTTCATGTCCTATTTGTACAGTCTTATGTTGCAACGGTCATCTTGTATACCAAATTTTGAGAATATGAATATCTACATATCCATCTATATTTTGTAACTTGTTTTAATTGGTATATGGTTGTAACTTGTTTGAACTCGCATTTGTTTATCATCTGGAAAGTTCGTGAATGTCTTGCTATTCGTCTCGCTGTTCTCTTTTGCACTGTTACTATAACTGTTGCCCAATGGTCCTGGGACATGGCTGCAAATGGATTGAGGACCAACCCAGAAGTCAGATGTAATAAAATTAATAAATAAATCTGCATGCATAAACAAATTGGTTTTGCAACCAAGCATATATATCACGTAAGTCACAGTACAGAAAAAAATTCTGAAAAGGTAGTATGTTGTCAAGCTCAAGGGTATTAGGTGCCCCATCCTTAAACATACAGATAAAGAAAAAGGGAAAAGCAATCCACCAAAGAAACTAACAGCATACAAAACAATGTGCATTTCCTATACCATTAGCTAACCAACCCCATTAAAAACTATTGGCATGACTATATTTATTCTCAGCTTTTTTCCCTTCTTAATGCTTGCTAATATTAGTCTCACTCTACAGCCAGTTATAAATATTTTATTGTAATACAGATGCTATCTTATGAAGTCTCCTGTGAGTATTTTTCTATAGGTTGCATAAGTGCTGCATGTTATGGGGCAGGCTGTTATTGTGAATATTTTAGTACATGTGAGGTATCCTATGGGACATATTGTTAGTATGTGTAGTTATGCCGAGCTGTTTGTCCAATTTACAGGCTGTTAGAAATAATAAAAATGCTGCAGCTGCATGGATCAAGCTGTTAATGTGATAATTTTACTATGGTGCTACATCCCAGGAAGTTGGCTGTTAGCATGAATACCTTAGTACAAGTGCTATATCCCATGGAGCAAGCTATTAAAAGGAGTATTTTAATAAAAGCACTGAATCCCATACAACAAACTGTACTTATTTCATTACATGTTTAAAATATAGGATCATAGGATCATAGAAAGTTACTAGGCTTTTGCCCCTAAGGCCCTTACAAGCCTAGCCAAGAATCTAGCCCATTTTCTGACAAGTCAGCACCCAATACCTCTGTCCAGCAGGGACACAGGTGGAGTCCCAGGGGTGTATTTTCTGTTCCCCATCTAGTTATCCAGGTTGTACTTAAAAAAAGGGTTAATAAGGTAATCTGCTTGATATGAAGAGGGAGTCTATTGGACAGAAGGGGGAGTCTCTGGGACACAAATCTGTCTTGCCAACAAGTCCTATTGATGTCACAGACCAGGTTGAGGTCACCCGTGTGGGTTACTCGAGTGGAGCTTGACTTGCGGATATGCAGCAGTCCCATCAGCACAGGGTCTGAGATAGCTGTGTATGCCAGACAGAAGCCACCTCTGAGGAGTCTGTATGAGACTGAGTAGAGGGACAGGAATTTTAGCCTATCTGTGTAGGGTAGATGTTTGAGGCCCTGGATTCTCCTGGTGAGGAACCTCTGTGGTCTGTCCAGCTGCTGCATGTGCTTTGTGATGTACATGCCGAAAAGGGCATTGTACTCAATAATGGATCTTATAAGGGAAGAATACAGGGATGTTATGACCTCCTTGTCCCTGGATGAGATACCCTTACTAATGAAGTGGGCCATGTCGAAAGCTTTCCATACAACGGAGGCAATATGGTGGTCAAAAGTCAGTTTGCTATCAACCTGGTCATCTAAGTCCCTCACGACTGATTGCCTACTTAGAACCCTGTAATTAATGTGATAATTTGTGGGGATGTCACTCTCCCCAAAGGGGGTGATGATGCATTTTTTGGCATTCAGTTTGAGGCCATGTTTCTGGCACCAGTCATTTATTTGGGTGAGACTCTCTTGGAGAATGTCCACATCACTAGGGGAATTGATGACATTATCCAGCTTGCAGTCATCTGCAAACTTGGTCAGCCATAGCCCACTGGTTTTGGCCTGCACCTCAGAAGATTTTATCCCAAACAACAGAGGCCCAAAGACCGATCCCTGAGGTACACCTCTCATTACAGGTATGCTGCTTGAGGTGGCTTCCCCTATTTTGACTAGGTGGATTCTATCAGTGAGTCAGTTTGTTACCCATCTGGTAACATACAGACTGATGCCTAGTTGAGAGAATTTATCCGTTATACCTGAGTGGAGAATAGTATCAAAGGCTTTGGCCAGGTCAAGGTAGGGGTGTGCACCATCTTTCCCTCATCCATGGCTTTGGTGACTGTCTCAAAGAAGTCGACCAAATTTAACAGGCATGACCTTCCCTTGATGAAACCAAACTGTGTGGGATTCAGTTTTTGGACGTTGCCAATGTCCTTGCCAAAGAGGTCCATGATAATCTGTTCCATGGCCTTGCAGATCAGGCTAGTTAGGCTGATGGGTCTATAATTTCCTGGACCAGTGGATGCTCCACTTTTGTGCAAAGGGATGATAGTGGCTGTCCACCACTTGGCTTGGATGAAGCCGGTACTCAGGCTTTGGTTGAATAGGGTGCCTAGTGGTGCAGCAAGTTCCTGACTGAGTTCATGTAGGACACAGCCTGGGATGTTATCAAGTCCCATGGAGGCTGTATTTTTTGCCTTTGAGAGGGCAGTGATGACTTGCTTCCTAGAGATAAGGGGGGAGGCATGTGCTGGGGATGTCTTCATTTACTGATGGGGGGACAGAAGGTTTCACTGGTCCTGTCTGCCAGCAGGTTGGCTATCTCTATGGTATTTGTGTATGTGGTGTCCTTAACCACCAGTTCTGAGCAGATCTCACTGCTTCATTTGAGATTGTAGACATTCATAAAGAACAGCTAAGCTGGTGAGGGAAGAGCTTATATGTTGTACACACAGATCAGAATTTTCTGGCTAAACATAGGTGTATGGGTCTAGGACTATTGAATGAAAGTTCAATAGTCCGAAACTACATCTATCAAATGCACTTTAGCGGAAGTGCTTTTTACCGAAAAAGCACTTTCGCTAAAGTCCCTCAAAAAAGTATAAAAAAAAAACAAAAACAAAAAAACACACAACTAATGTTTACGCAGGGGGGCAAGCCTCCCTGCACCCCCATGTGGGGGGATTTGCCCCCACTCCCTCCCTGCTTTTATATTCTCACTCCGAGATGGCACTACAGTGGGGAAAATGGAATATTCCCTTATCCCCACTGTACTACGATCTCAGCAGCAGCCATTCCCCCACAGTTTCCCTTACTTTTCAGCATACTTCCGTGAAAGTGTTTTTTCATTGAAAAGCACTTTTGCGAAAGTATGTCCGGCCATTTCAATTTCAGTAAAATGGCCGTTCGGGAACAGTACGAGACCCAGGTGTATATAATTGTATGTTTGCATATACTCTCATAGATATGTAAATATGTGCAGGATTATTATATGATAACTGTCAGTTGGCACAGAAGGTTAAGCTGTGAACTGTAGTTCCTTTGGTACAGGTTTTGATTTACTTAGCCCTCATTTGTCCACTGTATGACATTGAACAAGTCATTTAATCAGAGCAATGCTTAGGGACACTGGAAGTTTGGCTAGGTTCAGCTCCGCAGTGGTCCCCTTGACTGCAAGCCTAGTAACTACCTTTGACTGTACATCCATTTTACTTCATTCCCCTACCCTACCCCCAATTCCCACACACTCCTCCTTAGTGTAGCTTTATAATACCCAATCCCACCTGTCACCCATGACTCTCAATCACTCTACCTCCTCAAACTACACTTGTGCTCTTATACAATCACTCTTTATTCTGTTCCACCAAATCATTAGCACCATTATTAAAAACAAAATAGTGCTTTGACCTGTAGTGGTAACTTATTTGTGTTAGAAACCTATCCCACCAGTGGAGCTTATTAATTTTTTTTATATTTGATCCCCTCAGACTTCATTTTTATCAGCCTGACCTCCAGTGCCTCACATCCATGCTAGGTCTGCCAGCCATCCTCTTAACCTCCCCCTTACTTAGTCTAGTGTTGCTGGTGCCAGTTATGGATCTTAAAGGCATCATGGGAGCTTGGCCATCTGTTCTTCCATCTGGTGCTTTTATTTTATATGCCTGCCACACTTCCCCTTTCCCTCCCCTTATGCTCATTGATTACATCTGAGGTCCCTCTTTGGACAACACCTCCCCTAGAGAGTATCACCACCAACTATCCTCCCCTTTTCAGGGCAGACACACCCATTGCTCCCTGTTGCTTCATGAGTTACCCTAGCCACCTAATCAAAATCGGGTTAGCTGGGATAGTCAGGGTTTTATCCCTCTAAGAGACTGAAGCATCTCAATCTTGTTTATTTCTTGATATAGATTTAGGTCCTTAGTGCAGGTGTTTGTAGATCCACTGGTTTTACAAAGAAATCACACATCAAATAAAATGTGATCTTTTGTGGCCCTTAAAGCAAGACACAAATTGCCTCATACAACCTGTAGCCTACTAAGAATTATGCTAATCTATTGGGATAGTCGAAAGATTTAAGATCTTTAATCTTCTTGGCTAGAAATTCTTGGGGCCTTCCCTGTTGAGTGATATGCTTGGCTTTGTACATACAAAAGGGATCATTGTATTAATTGATGGGTCTGATAAAGGGAAGGTACAGTGGTAGGATAACTTCTTTGGATCTTGAAGATATTTCCTTAGAAACCAACTGGGCCAGATAGAAGGATCCCCTGACTATGATAGGAACATGATGACTGAATGAGAGACAGACAGTTATCTACATACCTAGATCTTTTATGGCTGCATCTGTCTGAAAAGGAGTGCCATTTATAAAAATATGAGGTGGGAGCAACTTTTCTGCCAAATGCTACATGATGCATTTTTTTCCATTTAATTTGAAAGTATTTTGATACACCATGCTTGTGCATATTCTAACCCTTGCTGGGACTGTTTTCTATCAGTTGGAAAAGTGGATAACAGTTTGCAGTTTTCAGTCATCAGCAGACTTGGTCAACCACACTTCTGGGATATTGGCTTGGGTGGCTGCAAAATAAATGCCAAACAGATGAAAACTGAGACCTGATCCCTGTGGCACCCCACGAGTTACAGCGTTACATTCAGACAGGGCCTAAATCTGATTCCTGTGGCACCCCACTAGTTACAATGTTACATTCAGAGAGGAGCCCAGACTTGATCCCTGTGGCACTCTACTAGTTATAATGTTACATTTAGAGAGGGCCTAGAACTGATTCCTGTGGCACCTCACTAGTTACAGTTTTACATTTAGAAATGGGATCAGCAAGTTTCACAACTGGGGATCTACTGGATAGCTAGTTTGCAATCTAGTAGACAATGTAGGATATCCTTCAGCTTGTCTAACTTTCAATAATACCAGCATAGGGGGATAGCGTCAAAAGTCACTGTCCACAGCCTCTATAACCTATTCAAAGATGTTTAGTAAGCTCAGGGGACAGGACTTGTCCTTCACAAAACTAAATTGCCTGGGATCTAGATCAGTTAGGTTGCCTATGTCTGCATAAATGAGTTCTTCTAAGATATGTTCCATGGCTTTGCACATAAGGCAAGTGAGGCTGACAGGTCTGTAATTACCCAAGTCTGTAGGAGGACCACCCTTGTGTAGGAATGCCCAGTAGGGGAACTCTGCCTAAAAAGGCAATATAGGGGCAGCATAGTCTTTAGCCAGTATGCAGAAGCTTTGTTATGACAAGTTTAGGCCATCCCTCACATAACAGGATGCCTTATCTATATCATTCCATGCTGACACAAACTGGATCCCCTTAGAATAATACAAACTACTTAGCCAATTATTAAAGCCAATTATCTTGACTTTGTATGTAGGCATTATTCTTGGTAAAGGCAAGGCACTACTAAAAAGTAGTGTCTCTCCTGTTTCTAAACACATGGGTAGTAATTCCATAATGTCCCTGTGCATATCTCTCTGAGTAGAGCACCTGAGATCATTCACCCCTCATGAGTCACTACTAGGTTGTAGTCATATCTGTCTAGCTTAAGTGACCTTAGGG
This sequence comes from Protopterus annectens, assembly GCF_019279795.1. NCBI lineage: Eukaryota > Metazoa > Chordata > Ceratodontiformes > Protopteridae > Protopterus > Protopterus annectens. The sequence goes on from NC_056745.1 coordinate 434,036,469, forward strand.
CCTTTATAACATCACAGATCCTGGCACTCGACAAAGAGGCTTACAGTCACCCTGTTCTTGTCCAGTCTGATGAGAGCATGATGCCTAACCATCACCTGTGACTAAAACATTCCCCTGTCTGAAAGCAGACCTAATGGGCCTATGGGTTTAGCCTGCTTTCCTGATGATTCTTGAGTGAGCTCTGTCGTTTTGCAGTATGTGTGAGTGAAGAAAGTGGCTGTTGCTTTTTCTTCTGGAGGATGGGATATTTCACAGTGAGTTCTAGAAGGCTTTGCCATTTTTTTTGCAGTCTCAGTGATTAATATAGTGTTGTGAACATATGATGCTTATTGATAGTGGGCTGATGTGGGAGGATTGCATCCATGTTTCGTAAATATTTACATCTCTCACAGGCTATAATATCAACTGGTGGAAGTAATGAAGAATCACTAAACAGAAAACTGTTGCTACACTGACTTACAACACCTAATGCAATCAGACTGGACACAGATGGGGTGGTAGCAGACTGTTGAGCCATGTTGTCAGAGGTTGGAGAACTGGGGCTTATGTAGTACTCAGGTATTTAAGAGAAATTACTGTAGTAGACCCTGAATATTTATGAAGGAAGTATTTAGGAAGATACTCTCATGCAGTACTTACTAAAAAGAAAGAATTAGTTTTATCAAGAATGATGAATAGTGGGGATTCACATAAGTGGCTACTACTAGTGCTGGTGTCATCACAGAGTCACACAGCTATAATTCAAAGTTATTGTGCCTATTTGCTCACCAGAAGCAAAACAGTAGCACTAATCCCAAGATGAGAAACAGGCCGCAGGTCCTTTGGTGATCAGCAGTCTTCCCAGATAACGCAGGAGTCTGTAGGCTTGGTGTAGGTCCATATTGGTCAGTGCCTTGAATAGCAACCAGACCACTCACATGCACACTTGCCAATTAGAGGCAGTCAATAATCAATGACTCTGTGCTTCTTCCCTCACCAGGAGCAGAACAGTAGCACATATCCCAAGCTGGCTCCAATGAGCTGAACAGCAGTCACTATGAAATAATGCCCCTCTGTTCTTTCAATCACAGGAGCAAAACCAGAATCAATAATCCCAAGATGACTACTGAGAAGCAGAATGTAAGCAGTCCAATGATTGGTAGTCTTTCCCTACATATTGCATATTTTAAATATAAGATTAAAACAATGGGTTAATATCCTAAGAATTGCAGTGTGCATTAAACAGTTAAGAAATTTTGAAAGTGGTAACATGAGCTGTAGCAATTACCCCATCTTTCAAATCTTCTTAACTAGTGGCACACCCCTTCAGCTCTTCAGGTCAAGAGCAAAATAAAGGACTTCTGCAAAGCTTGCAGGATATGTCCTGCAGTACCCCATCTCCATGCCACCCCCCATGAAAAAAAGTAAGATCCTTCTAGTGGCACACCAACTAGGTGGTACAGTTTATACCCTGCCCAATGTGACTTATCCAAGAAATGTAAATTCAGCCCATAATGCATCCAGCTAATCCTTTTATACTCACTTCTTAAAGTGGTATATTCCATATTCATTCAGTAATGCTTACTCTTAACTGAACATAGTACAACCATATTATACAAATAGATTCACCAACAATGACATATTATCTACAATAATGTATAATGTGAATATTAATATTACAATCAACATATAAATTGTAATCATTAGTATGGTGAAATCTATTTTAAGCAGCAAATATTAAGAATAATATGCTTGATGTAAATTGTATTTTATTATTGAAAAACCATAATTTTTTCAAAAGATTAGAATTATTAAGTGTATGTTCTAAGACTGATAGAGGTACATAACTATCAGTTGGAATATACCACTTTAAGAAGTGAGTTTAAAAGGATTAGCTGGATGCATTATGGGCTGAATTTACATTTCTTGGATAAGTCACATTGAGAAAGGCAGTGTTAGCCGAAACCGGTTTGTGCAATTAAATTAGGTTGTTTATACAATCTAATAAAAGTATTTTAAATTGTTGCCTTTGAGTGCTGGTCCCTTCATTTTGCATCCATTGACGTGGTTTGGACCGAGCACCACCAGTCCTACGTGCGTGCCTTGTGTGCTGGTTTGGACAGTTTATACCCTGCCTGCACATAGCACTACTGTGCTCATCTTATAGTTTTAAAAAAATCTTCTTTTAAACTGTAGCAAACAGTTGCTACTGTTTATACTCTGTCTGCACTGAGTGCTTTTAGTTTTAAAGTATAGCAAGCTGCTTGCAGTTTAGACCACACACAGAGCAGTATAGCACTCAGGTTTGACTGCAAATGCAATAACAGCTTTTAAAAGGTGGTATTGCACTAAAAACAATCAGGATGATAAATGTCTGATTGTGTCCCCCAACCTTTTTCACCCAGGACAGTTGCCCCTCTCACTCCACCCTAGCTATGCTACTGACCAAACTAAACTCCAAACACAATTGGATAAGAACAACTATTAAATAAGCTTACGGCAATCTCACCATAACAATGCTAAGTATTTTTGGAGCTACACACTTCATACAAACAAAAGCTCCTCTTATCCAAAACCTCTTTCCACACCGTCCATCCTTTCCATTCCAGTCAGCTGCCACAATCCCAGGTTTTCTTTAAAACCTGCCCCTACCTCAACTATCACAAAAAGTCTTCAGAAACTAAAACCAACCACTTTAGCGGCTGCCAGTCTCCCTACAGAGTAGATTAGAAAAGCTGCTGACGCACTGGTCTATCTAGCATTCAAGCTAATGAACGGATAGATCAGGAATATTATGTCCCACTCACTCATAAGGAAAAAAAACATTATTCTAACTTTACATAAGGGAGACAAATCCACTGATATCAAACTACTGGCCAATTCCATACTTCACTTACTGTCTAATATCCTTGAAAAGTGCATCCACTCACAATTACTGTAACATCTTAAAAACAATAATCTTTACCTTCCCAACTCAGAGCAGTTTCCATTCAGGCCAAAGTACAGAGAAATCATTGCTACCATTTCTCAATGCCATATACAACAACATGAGTGGAGGAAAACTACTTGGATATTGATGAATCAATTTGCATGTTGCTACATAATTTACAGCTATTGTATTAGTTTTAGTATCATTCATTTTGTATCCCTAAAAGATTTGAAACTGCTTCAAAATGTTCTACAACACTGAAATGTCCTTTTCTGGTTTTATCAGGTATAAAATGATATTATCTGCAAATAGAGGCAGCTTTTCTTGACTACCATACCAATTATATCCTTGAATTTCTGAGTCTCATATTTTCTTTGCCAGTGGTTCTAAATATAGTACAAATAACAAAGGGGAAAGAGGACACCCCTGCTTGATTCCTCTGCTCAAACAGAAATTATCAGAAAGGACCCCACCCACTTTAAATTTCACCTGTGATCCCTCTGTGAGTATAATGAGTCGGTAGACTTTAAAGATTTCCTGCAGACTGCTTTGTCTGAGATAACTGGGTGAGCAAATTGGTATAATTAAGGAAATTATTTTTTTTTGAGCTATGATACAGAATTGGAATTGTTTAGACATAGTAAGGCCTTGCTGAATTTAATTATGGAGGCTGCCAAAAAAGCAGTTACTAGAAAATGGAAATCAAAGTCTAAAACAACTTTATTAGAATTAGTGAATATAGTAACAAGATAAAACAACTGGAACTGGGATCTGTAGAAAAGGGTAGGAGCAAATTACATGGGAAAAAATGGAAATTGTGAGAACAATACATGCATAGGAGGAACGAGGTTTAAAAGAAAGCAGGATTTGAATGAGCTATGTAATGCTTGACTGACAATGGCGGGATAGATTATAAATGATATATAATGTTTGCCATTACAATTATGTCAATATGGTTGTGATGTATAATCTTGGCAACTAAAATCATGTCAATATGATTTGTTTTCACTTATATAAATGTATGATTGCCTATGCCATGCGTGATCATTTTTTAAAGATGCTCCTTGTTTAAAAAAAATATTATCATTTGGGAAGTCAGCTACTCCTCAAAACTACCACATTAATAATACACCCCTAAGAGCAGACCCAATAGTCAGAGATTTAGGGAACATATGTAGACAGTAACCTGTCCTTCAACCGTCATGAGTTTGTGGTATTAAGGAAGCACAACACATAAGCAAAGAAAATGCATCAATTTATTTAGCATACTACTCCCATAAATTTGCTTTTTTTAAGAATGTTTTGTTAAGCATTTAATTAGTTTAGTGTTTACTAAATCAAATATTACCTTACTAAAAGATTGTTACTCCAAGCATGTATGTAATACTTTGTATATTATTTCTTTTTGTGGAGGGTTTCTCTCCAGGACTCCTCTGAAAGGGGTACTTTATTCAGTATGACTTTCCCGGTTAATAAATGCAAAAAAAATAAATCAACAAACTATAACTAACTAACTAAAATCCAAGAAAACCGAAAAACTACTAAAAATCAAAAGAAAAACGAGTTGAATGGTAGGAGAAAGCTGAAATAAGCAAATACGAATAACGTAATGCTAAAGCAACTAAAAACTTTAATATGGACCATATTAAAGTTTTTAGTTGCTTTAGCATTGCGTTATTCGTATTTGCTTATTTCAGCTTTCTCCTACCATTCAACTAATTTTTCTTTTGATTTTTAATAACTAACTAGCTAACTAACTAAATATTATGTATACTCAGAAAATGCAGATAAATATAATGTATAAGCAGAGATGTGCATGACCAAAGAATACATACAAAAATCTATGAGTATACTAAATATTATGTATACTCAGAAAATGCAGATAAATATAATGTATAAGCATATACATATAGCTGTGTATGTACATGTGTGTGTATGTGCTTTTGGGTATGTCTGTAAATACATACATGCACATTTGTGTGGCATACCTCTCAACCTCTTACCACAAGAAATCTGGACAAAACCGATAATCATGGGAGGAAACGCATTACATGTAGTAGTGATTGGATTATTTACAATGCTAATTGTACATGTGGATCTTTTTATGTGGGACAGACTTTCTTTCCCTGGAAATTGGGAATAGCAGTACATTTAACAAAGCCAGATCATGGTCAAATGGTGCCCTAGGGAGGATAATCGACCAGGACTCCCTCCTCAGCCATTTCAATGTCCCATTACTTGGTTCTGTCTCCCCAATTACCATAAACACTGTTCAAACCTGTCAATGTGCATATTGCTTTCTTTTTTGTTTTCACAATAATTACAGATATTTGTATTTAATTTACAGCTATTATTTTTAGTTTTGTAGCACAAACCCTGATGGCCATTTGCTAAACAAAATAAAACAGTATCACATGAGAAAAGACTTAGATTGAGCGACAGTAAACTTCTCTGTCCTTGAAACTCACATTCATTGAAAATGCATTGAAACTCACAGTCATTGAAAATGTATTGAAACTCACAGTCATGGAAAATGCATTGAAACTCACAGTCATTGCAAATGCATCTGGCCAGTGGTGGACCTTGGACCCTGGGCTGCTTTCAAACCATAGTTCTCCTCTGTACATTTTTAGGATCATGCATAAATGCATGGGTTCTTTGATCTGCCTTCCTAATTGTATTAATTTAGATTCCTTGTTTAATACTGCAACATTTCTTGAGTGTGATTTAAGTTTGAAAATGTTTCCAGTAAGCAGTGAAACAAAATGTAAGAATAATAACTATATACTACCCATTTCAGAACACTTCGACCATAAAAGGCCATTCAAATGGCTGTCCTTATACTTCACCAATATCAGTCAATATGCACAATCTCTGTGGAAGTAAGTTATCTGAGTAATTCTACATTAACGAGAGCTATTACTAATTCAGATAGTGCTGCTAGCAAACAGCTTTGCATTTCAGTGCCTCATCTGCTGCTGCCCTTGAAGAATACATTGCCTCTGTTGCATTAAACAAATGGTGTGCTGGTGATATTGCCAGGATATTTCCTGAACTAGATCTGCTATGCAAAAGGTAATAGCTGGCAAAAAACAACAACAGGTTCATAATTATTGGTTCTTGCATTTTGTTTGACTGATTACTGGAAAAAATGTTCAAAACTACATATTTAGAACTGAAACCTGTAACTTAGTGTGGCTAAAGCAAAGCAATTGTATAGAGAGAAGCTTAGAATGGGTAGTTTCATAGTTTCATAGGTAGGTACTAGGCTATTAGCCCTAGGGACTATATAAGCCTAGCCAAAAAGGCACCCTGACTTTCGCCACCCAAGAAAATTATTTTCCTGTGCCTCTGTCGAACAGAGCCACAGAAGTGATCCCTGGGGTGAATTTCCTATTTCCCATCCAATCATCAAGATTTTTCTTGAAGAGTGCTAATGAGGAGCTCTGTTTGACATAAATAGGTAGTCTGTTCCAGAGTATGGGAAGTCTCTGGGACAGGAATCTATCCCTCCAGCATGTCCTGTTTATTGTGGTGACAAGGTTTAAGTCCCTAGAGCATGTAGCTCGGAGGGATTGGGATTTCTTTAAGTGGAGCATGCCCAACAGCTCTCGGTTTGACATAGCTTTGTATGTTAGGCAGAGATCGCCTCTGAGTGAACAATATGCGACGGAGTAAAGCTGGAGTTTTTTGAGACAGTCTGCATAGAGCATCTGTTTGAGGCCAGTAATCCTCTTTGTGAGGTATTTCTGTGGCCTTTCCAGTTGTTGGAGATGTCTTGTGAGGTACATACCAAAAGGGATGTTGTACTCTATAATGGGTCTAATGAGTGATGAGTAGAGAGGAACAATGACCTCTTTTTTTCTGGATGCGAAACCTTTTGTGATGAGGTGAGCCACGTAGAAGGATTTCCTGACCACTGTGGCGATGTGATTATCAAAGGAGAGATTACTGTCCACCTGTGTCCCAAGGTCTCTTATCACACTTTCGGCATTAAGTAGACTACCACTTATGTGGTAGTTCATGGGTACACAGCTTTTACCAAAGGGGATGACAATACACTTTTTGGCACTGAGCTTCAGGCCATGGCTTTGACACCAGGCATCTGTCTCAGTGAGGCCCTTTTGTAGTATGTCCACATTGTTAGGAGTTTTGATTATGGCTCCTAGTTTGCAGTTATCTGCAAACTTTGTTAGTCAAAGATCTTCTGTGTTAGTCTGTACTTCAGAGAAGTAGATACCAAACAGGAAAGGACCCAGGACTGAACCCTGTGGTACTCTACTTGTCACTGGTCTGAAGTCGGATTTGGAGTCGCCTACTTTCACAGTGTGGGTTCTGTCCATGAGCCAGTTGGCAACCCATCTTGTGACATAGGGATTTATACCTAGTTTAGTGAGCTTATCTATAATTCCAGAGTGGTGGATGGTGTTGAAAGCCTTGACGAGAACTATATATAAGCTGTGTGAACCACCTTACCCTCATCTATGGCTTTGGTGACTGCTTCAAAGAAGTCATTCAGGTTTGGGAGACTTGATCTGCCTTTTACAAACCTGAACTGGGTATGGTCAACAGTTTGGAGATTACCAATGTCTTTGTTTATGAGTTCCATGATGATACGTTCCATGACCTTGTAGACCAGGCTCATCAGGTTAATGGGGCAGTAGTTCCCGGGGTCCGTCCTGGCTTCCCCCTTTGTAGAGTGGGATAACCATCATGGTGCACCATTCAGTGGGCACAAAGCCTGAAGTGAGGCTATGATTGAACATGATACTTAGGTAGGGTGCCAGTTCATTCTGTAGTTCATGTTGAATGCAGCCTTGGATATTGTCAGGTCCCATGGATGCTGTGTTCTTGGCTTTGGAGAGTGTGTTTTTTACCTATGCAGCCATGATTACAGGAACTTTGCATTCTTCCAGTATAGAGATGGGCTCTCTAGGGGGTGAGAGGGGTGTAAAGTTAGCACTGAACCTATCTGCCTGGATGTTGGCAATATCAGTTGGTTCTGTATATTTAGTGCCATTGTGCTGTAACTCAGAGCAGATCTAAGTGTTGCCATTGAGATTCTTGACATAGCTATAGAATGCTTTGTGGTTGTCTTTAGAGTCAGTGGCAATTTTGTTTTCATAACTAGCTCTGGAGGATTTTATGAGGGATCTCAGCTTCTTACTGAGGCTGACCAGGGAGTTTCTCCAGTCATGGGATTTTACTCTTTTTTGCAACAGTTTCTTTCTTCTGTTGTAGAGTTTGTTTATGGCAGAGGACCACCAGATTGGCTTCCTTTTTTGGAGGATAGCATCTTGGTTCCATTAGGGATAGCATGATCCATGCACTTGTGTAAGTGCTTATAAAGTGCATTTGTGTAAGATTCAGCAGTCGTACCTCTATTGTTCATCTGCATGGGTGTCATGAAGTTTGCCAAGCCTGTCTTAAGAAGTGTGAAGTTGGCTTTGGAGAAGTTTTTTACGGTGGTTTCCCTAATTCGGGGTGGGGGTGGGATGTGGATGTCTAGGGTGATTAGCTTGTGGTCGGATCTGACCAACATGGAATTGACTTCTGGTGTGGAACACCGGTTACCCATGTTGGCAATGACCAGGTCTAGGATATTGCTGCCCCTGGCGGGGGTGTGAATAAGTTGATCCAAGGCATTGGAATTTATGAATTCTAGAAAATGTTGAGAAAAAGAGTTGGTACATGAGTAGTTTTCCCAGTTAATGGTGGGATAGTTGAAATTGCCCATTATTAGGGTGTTGGGTTGTACCCTAATACTTTCCAGTGTATCAAGAAATGAGGAGTGGGAATCCTGGGGCATTGTGGGGGGTCTGTAGCAAGCTACAATTTAGATTGCAATCTTGCCCAGAGTTAGTTGCACTTGGATAATCTCGGCTGCATTATGCTGTGCAACTAGCCTAGAGATGTGGATATCCTCAATGAATATGGACACGCCTCCACCTTTATTGCTTCGTTCCGAGTATGGTGGCCAAAAGGTGTGGTATGAATTATAGCCTGGTAATGCAGGGGTACTCTCCTGAGCTTTGAACCAGGTCTCTGTCACTGCACAGATGTTGATGTCTCCATTTTAAGGAGTGCCTCAAGCGAGTGCATTTTGAGGTTTAGACTTCTAGCATTGAGCAGTATTACCCTCAGATTTTTCTTGCTTGTACCTGTTATGGTGATGAATTTGTCATTCGAACCTTGCCTAAAAAAGGCACTACAGGGGTGGCAAGAGCCTTTGCCAGTTTCCGGAATCCCAAGGGTGACAGGTGCAGGCCATCTCTGGCAAAGCATCGTGGTCTGTCGATCACGTCATCCAAGGCAGACAAATACTGGATCCCCTCAGAATGACACCAGAAGCTTAGCCAATTGTTGAAGTCAATCATTTTGTCCTTGTACTGTGGTATAATTCCGGGTGATGGCAGGATGCTACTCAGGGCTAGGGTCATACCTGCCTGGGCTACAAGATCAGAGAGCTCCTCCATGTCTCTTTTCCTCTTTTCATGTAGTCCAGGGAGGTATGTCTCAGGTCATTTATACCAACATGGACAATGACAGTGTCATATTTGTACTTGTGGAGTGACCTGAGTCATGTGGCGGATCCTGGCACCTGACAGGCAGCTGACAGTAACTTTCTCCTTGTTTAGCCTGGTGAGTGGAACATCAGTGTGCCTGACTATAGAGTCACCTATGACTAGAGTGTTGGGTACGTTGTTATGCCTTATGGGCTGTGGTTGAGTGGTACACTAAGTTTGTGGGCTATGAGTCATTTGGGTTATGATGGGGGGTGGAGTTTGCTTGCGTTTCTGCTTTGGAGATCCCTGATGCTTGAGCAGGTTTTTATTGAGAGCCTCTGCGAATGTAGGTGTGTGTTTTTTGTTTCTATGTGTGTGTTTTGGTGGTGTAGGTTTTGAGGGACTATGTGATGAGTGTGGTGTGGTCCAAGTGTTTACCTTCTCCTCTTGACTGTCTAGTCCAGTCTTGGGTGAAGAGAGCTTTGCTTCCAGTTTGGCTATATAAGTGCATCTCTCACAGGTTGTAGTGTTGGGTGGTAGGAGGAGAGGGTTGTCTGTGTACATGAGGCAATTGCTGCATTGCCCCAAGATGCCCAGATTCATCAGGTAGACAGGAGAAATAACTGGGAGCTGACCCTTAGACATGCCTGGATAAGTGCTTATTTATTAAGTACTAAAAACTGCTTTCCTCTAGACAAGTGAGGAAAGTTGAGTGCTGTAGTAATTTGCAGCTTATTTAGTGCTTACAATGAGTTCTGAACAAGTGCTGAGTTCAAAGAAACAGATTTGAGTGCTGAAACTAGAAAAACTGGCTAGTTCCAAATTAAACAGCTCTACTTTCAAATCTTAACACAAATAACCAAGTATAGTGCTACACCCCAGAGACCACCCAAGGAGACCATTATATAATCCAGTCCACAATCTACAGTAGCCCATCCAAATACAGCTCTGGGCAACATAGATATTGAATTTCCAAATGTCTCCACAGCGACTTGATACATATAGGCATACTGAGGCAATGCAGCAATTGTCTCATGCTCACAGGCAACCATTTAACCCTTAAAGAAACAAACACAGTATGTAAGAAATGCATATAGTTAATTTCATTAGAGCTAAAAATCTCAAATACAAACAAGGTTGTCAAGAACACACACACACACACACACACACACACACACACACACACACACACACAAACTACATCCACACTGCATCCACAGCACATTGTGTCCACAATGCACGTAGACCAGCTTATGCTGAGGTACTAAAAAGCAATCTTCCTAAACCTCAAAGACCTTCTAAGCCTATAAAAGGCAACACCTATCTTCAGTAATCTCTAAAGTTCTCATCAAAAGCAACACCAAACACCACACATACACCTACACTCTGTGGAGCCCCAAGAGCAAAGTCCATAAGGCAAGCAAACACATTAAACAGGACTTTTGTCATAGGGGACCCCATTGAACAACCCACAGATGCCCCACTCACCAGACCAAACAAGGAGATGCCCCACTCACCAGACCAAACAAGGAGATGCCCCACTCACCAGACCAGACAAGGAGATGCCCCACTTACCAGACCAAACAAGGAGATGCCCCAGTCACCAGACCAAACAAGGAGAAGATAATGGTGAGGTGCTTATCTTGAGCCTGGATTCACCAAGTTATGCACACAATCAAGTCATATCAGCATGATTCTATCATAGTCCACATGGACTTTAATGACCTGACATGTATTTCCCTGGACTATATTGAGAAAGACATTGTTGATCTCTCTGAATATGTGTCTCAGGCAGGTATGTGCCCTGCATTGAGCAGCATGCTACCTTCACCAAGGATGATGTCACACAATGAACAAAAGATGATTGACTTCAATAACTGGCTTAGCTTCTGGTGACTTCTCAGGGGGATTCAATATATTTCAGTATGGGAGGAAATGGTTAACAAACCATGGCCTGCACCTGTCTCCCCTAGGCTTCCTAATATTGGCAACTCTATGCACCCCCTCAAAGCCTTTTTAGGCAATGCCAAATTGACATACCTATTGACATAGCAAACAAAACCCAAAGAAACCTGAAGGAGTTAGACTTCACATGCTACAAGCCCTCCTCACTCTGGAGAATATAGACATCTGTGCCATTACTAAGACATGGTTTAAATGCACAGAAAGTACTCTGGCAGTGCAAGGCTTCGGTGTCTTCCACACATTTAGACTATCACTGCACAGACAGGGACAACATTTGGGGCAGTCTCAATCTACATTACAACAAGCATAACTGTAGACTGATTAAACAGGACAATGCCAGTCACCATAGACAAAGTCCCATTCCATATCTCAGTATCCTATAGGTCACCCTCTGTGTCCCTAGAATCATTGATCTGCTCATACCTAGACCTATTGGAGACACTCACCATTAAACCCAATAGCATTTCCATGCCAGAGTTTGAATACACCTCTGTAAAGACTGGAAAACATACACGGCCTCATATTCACAGGTACAATGATTCCTGGATTTTATTAGCACAAATACCCTTGACCCAATAGTGTGCACATCAACCATAGGTTCAAACATACTAGACCCGGTACTCACCAATATGGGAGAGTACTGCACCCCCACTGTTACTTCCTCAGTAGTGAGGTTGGGCCACAAAGCTGTCTCCTTCAAAACACAAATCATCTCAGTAGCCCCAGCAAACCCATAACAGTTAGTAACTATTACAAAGCAAACTACATCCTATTAAGAATAGTTTGTCAACTTTCAATGTCCCTCCCAACCCTGAGCTCACACCAACTTGTTTGGGATTGCTCACAGAATTGCTCACAGAGATCCTGTGCAACCATGTAAATGGCTTTATAGAGGCTGTTGTACTTCCTAGAAGTGAACTCAAAGCAAACTCTAAAAACAAACCATACTTGTGAAATCCTAACTTTAATAGGGTATATAACAAATGGAAAAGGTCATGGCAAAAATCATGAAGAAATAACTGAAAGAAACTGGAATGAGGCTGGAATGAATGTCTTTATCTTTTAATTACCCAGAACTGTGCTGAACAGGTGCCAGTCTCTCCTTTATGTGCCAAATCTTCTTGTACCTTTCAGAATAAAAGTCTGCATACACTGTAGTTTGGATAAGAATGTTTTATTATGTACAGTGAAGGTAGGTGCCAACAATAACTGAAAGTAGTACTGTTTCCAATAACAGTGCTGCTAAACTGAAATAGACTGAATTATAATGTCCGTAGCTTCTGCACTCATTATACTCAGAATTATTTCTTGTCTCCTGAGTAATATAATTGACATTCTGGAATGCTGGATATTGAACCTGACTACTGCAGTCACTCTCAAGTGTCTGTATTAAACTTCTGTGGACTGGACTGCACTGCCTTTTAGCTTATCAGTCTGAATTAACTAATTGACTTGCTTACTTCATTCTGAAGTATATCTCCTAAATAATACCAAAACCCTGTAAATGTTCTACAAGTTTTACACGTCTCTATAACCTTGGTCCCCAAGCCTTTTTGTACCTAATGTACTGCACATTCTGTTGGCACATTTTGTTCTTATCAGTATTCTTGACTGGAGCTGACTGAAACATTCCTTTCTACTGAATCTGCACATAAAATGTATACATTTGCTTTAATATGGCTGCATTTCCAGGCCTGTGGAAAGCGATTGCCAAATTTATGCCTACAAACTACATTTAAGTGAAACTTAATCTTAACAAGGCCTTCTACAGCTATGTACAAAACCTCAAAGGCACCACACATCAGTGTGCCAAACTGGTGGTCAGTGGTGTGACCTGCACTGAGTGACATAGCATATTTGCTGGCTGACAAATTCAGCTCAAACTTCGCCACACACTCCCCCCTGCCTCCTCCATGAAATACCTACTAGCATAACCCCCCTCAAATGTTAACATGCAGCAGGTCCTAGCGGTGCTTGCTAAGGCAAACAACACAGCCTCAGTGGGCCCCAGCAATATCCCAGGATGCCTCCTAAATAGCTTGAAACATGACCTGTCAAGACCACTTGAGTCACTTTTCAAGTATAGCCTCGGAATAATCTTTGTACCATGATAATGAAGGATTACAATGGTTATCCCACTTTACAAGAGTGGACCATCAGCTAACCCCAGAAACTACAGATTCACCAGTCTAACTAGTCTAATATGCAAAGCAATGGTGCAAACTATCATTGAAATGATCAAAAACTTTCAGTTACAGGACCCAACCCAGTCTGGTTTTGTCAAGGTAAGGTCATACCTACCAAAACCTGGTGGACTTCTTTGAAAAGATTATCAAGGCAGGGGATGAGGGAAAAACAGTGCACACCACCTATCTGGACCTGGTTAAGGCTTTTGATGCAATATTCCACCCAGGTATAGTTGACAAACTAACTAAACTGTGCATAGACCCCTGCATAACTCACTGGATTGCTAGCTGGCTCACAGACAGGAACCAGGTAGTCAGGACTGGTGAGACCACCTCCACTAAGAGACCGGTATATTTGGTATCTACTTCTCAGAGGTTAAGGCTAATATCAAGGCCTTTGGCTGACCAAGTTTGCAGATAACTGCAACTTGGGAGCTATCATAGATTACCCTATGACACAAACATCTTACTAAAGGGTCTAGTACAAACAAATGACTGGTACCTAAGTCACAGATTAAAACTTAATACCAAGAAATGCATTATAGTGCCTTTTTGGGAAAACTGCCATCAATAAGACACCCCTAAGAGCTGATGTAGTAGTCATGGATCTGGGAAAATATTCCCGTCCATGTGAAGTAGAGTCCATCCCTAACTGTATTTAAGTGTAACCTTGACCAATGGATGGGAAGTCAAAAATTCACCCTGGGTCTAGCTCCCATGTCTCTGATTGACAGAGGCAGACAGTAATGACCAAACTGACATACCTCCACCCATATAACTTTTAGAAACTTCTTAACTAAGACACCCCCCTAATAAATGCCCATGATACATAGGAACACAATTGGGTTGGGTCACACAACTAGGCCCTTATGGTCATTAGCCTAGTATATACCCATGAAACTATGACTCTATGAGCTAGGCATGTAACCCTGAAGACATTAAGGAGCCTTGCCCAAATTCACAATTGGTCAAAAGTACTGTCTGGTTAAATTACTTGCTCAATTTTATACAAAAAGTAAATGAAGGTGGAGAGATTCAAACCTTGCACCCTTACCATAGGAATAAGCTCATTAAAATTGGAGCTTTAGTCCTCTGTGCTTACTGCCGGCTTTTAAATAAATACTGAAATCCTTTACAATCCAATATTGTATAGCTAATATGCAAAAATAACTACATAATGGACAGCTCTGATTGTCACTCCAAATAATGCAGACTGTATGACCAGACAAATAACCCATTTGCAGTTGCTGGAAGCTGTAAAGAAGGTACTGCAAAAATATATTAATAAACTGCAACATGTCTAGACTACTAAAATGCAACATGTTTTACACAATATTGCACAATGCAGGCTTATTAATGAATTATTTCTTTAGTGCAATAAATAGAGCAAAACAAAGACAATATAAATACTGTAGCAGCGTTTGTTCAACCTACAAATCATACAAAAATCAGAAATATTACTGCATATAGCATACTATTCCTTTTAGTGGAGGGCTTAGAAGTTTGCATTACACCTATATCTCATTTTTGACTTCCCTGTGTATTCTGTCATCAAGAATAGCTATCCCATCTTACATCAATTAGTACAGTTCTGACCTACATGAATGACGAATAATGTATCATTGCAACGTACACCTCCAAAATCAACAGAGCTAGATTGTGGACAATAAGGGCCCTCTACATGGTAATAAATCAGGCCCCCCACCAGCTATATCAATATCCCATTACTAAGCTTTCTCTCCCCAGTTATCATAAACATTGCTCAAACCTGCCAATGTACATAATATTTTCTTATTTCCTTTTACAATTACCACAGAGATTTGGAGTTCATTTAAAACTTGTATTTCAAATTTTACAGGAAAAAACAGCGATAGCTATTTACTAAACAAACTTAAAAACTCTCACATTGAAAACACACAACATTACAAACAGTAAACATATTTTCTCTTGAAACTCACATTCAGTGAAAAAGCATCTGGCCTCCGTATAGTTAAGGTTCAGGGTTTGAATCTGAGCAAAGTCCATTAACTAGACAGTGCCCCTAACTGGGGCATTTTTCACATAACATGCACACACCTTATCAGACAGCTATCTCACATGCACTAATCTCCTGGAATGCCGATGCAAATCTACTGTTGCTTCTCTGTATATACTGCAGTTGTTATAGTTTATACTCTGACTACATGGAGTACTACAGCTCCCAGGTTTTAGTTAACAAAAATAAAAACATTTCTTCTAATAAACTGTAGCAAACTATTTGCTATAGTTTGTACCCTGTCTGCATGGAGCACTACAGCTCTCAGGTTTTAGTTAAAAAAGTGAATTTTTTTTCACTTTTAAACTGTAGAAAACTGCTTCCTACAGTTTAGACCACAAAGGGGTGATACACCATTCAGGTATGACCACAAATGCAATACCATATTTTAAAAGCCAGCATGCATTAGATATTGGTATCAGCTGATCATACCCCCCAACACTTTGTGCCAGGGGAAGTTGCCCTTCTCGTCCCACTCTAGCTATGCTACTGTATTGATATACAACGCATGACAGGTTTCATAAGTTAAAAGGGTTTTTCAGGTGGTAGGCTACTTTGAGGTTGGTTACAGAGGATTCATTAACTGCCTACCACATTGCATCAAGGGCAAGGGTAAAAAGATATTTACCAGTTGTGATAAAGTCCTCTATGTTAAAAAGGATGAAAGTGCTAAAATGATTTTTTTCTCTTTTTTGCATGTGGATTAATAAAATCCTTGGGTTTGTACTTACTGTCTCCTGAGTTCTTTGAGTTGGTCCAGGATTGTGCAGTTGTTCATTTGATTTATAAATATATTGGCCACAATGAAGAAAGACCTCATTACTGACTAATCTGCATAGTACACACACACCCACACACACACGTGTGTGTGTGTATGTGTGTGTGTGTGTGTGTGTGTGTGTGTGTGTGTGTGTGTATGTGTGTGTATATATATATATATATATATATATATATATATATGTATATAGCTCTATATAGACATATATATATATATATATATATATATATATATATATATATATATATATATATATATATATAAACTAAATGACAGTTTTTATAAAAACATATTGCTAACGTTATAACATTATATCGGATGATCCGACTGATGAGCTCAGTAACACAGCATGTCAATTCACAGCTTGTCAAGGTTTTTTTCATTTTACAAGAATTAACAGTATTTATTTGAGGAAATGGACAATGTATTACTGGACAAGAATCTTAAGCCTGAATGCAGAATTTCCACAAAGGACTTAATGACTTTTTACTATTAAGGTTGCATTAAGGGGCTAGCTATAACCTTACATCCACGCCCACCATACTGAAAGCTCTGCCTTTTAATTACATTACAGGTTTAAATATTTAAATTGGACAAGGTGCATTGGTCATTTTACAAGTTTCACTGAGATTTATGACTTTTTACTTTGTACTTAATCCCAAACATTTCTGATGTATAATAGTTTTTCTGATAAAGTCCTGACACATTAAATGGAAGAAAGTGCTCAAATATTGGTTCACTGTCGCGTCTCTTGTCATTGGTGTAAAAAGTTGTTTTGTTTCACATATATATATATATATATATATATATATATATATATATATATATATATACACATACATACATACATACATACATACACATACATACATACATACATGGGTCTACTTTGTTTGATAGAAAACACATTTCACTGAAACTCATTTCGTCGAAGCCTCATTTCACTGAAAATGAATTCCCTGAGCACAATTCACTGAAAGCTTGCTTCAGTGAAAACACATTTGACTGAAATTCATTTAATCTAAACAGGTATATGCCCTTTACCTCACTGTAGTGCGATCCTGGAGTTAGTATATATAGTTAGGGGGTGTGGGGGGGCACAGCCCCCCACATTGAGGGAGTGGGGGCATATTCTTTCACATAGTTTGGGTATACATTATTTTCTGGAAAGAGTTATTCATTTGACTTGTAAGAATCTATGTCTATGGTTTGCAACATTTAAAATAGGAGGGGGGCTAAGCCCCCCACACCCCCTTACTATATATACCAACTACAGGATCGCACTACAGATAGAACAGGGCATATGCCTGTTTAGATAAAATGAGTTTCAGTCAAATGAGTTTTCATTAAGTGAGCTTTCAGTGAATTGTGCTCAGGCAATTCATTTTCAGTGAAATGAGGCTTTGACGAAATGAGTTTCAGTGAAATGTGACCCATATATATATATATATATATATATATATATACACACACACACACACACACACACTCGCACACACAAACACATACACACACGCACAAATGCAAACACACACCTATCCATCTAACCACCCTAACTCCCCTACTATTATCACCTAGGCAAACACTCACTCACACATGCATACACCTCCTAACCCAACCTTACGACTAATCTCCACAACATTTACCTCTATCATTATGAATGAATACAGCCTTTTCACTACCATGAGGTGCAGAAAGCAGTTATGATAATCCACACAACCGAGTGATACTCGCTTGGCACACAGATGCCTTCCCAGAGGCAGTTTTGTGGGGAAGAACAGCACATGGTGAATTAACATATTTCTCTCCAGACTGCCTCATTAGCCTCTAATATGGCCACAGTAACAGCCTACTGTGGTGAAGTACTTTCTTTATGCAAAGCAACTTGGTATACACATCATCTACACCTCAAAGTAACCTGATTCCTCCCACTATATTTTTATAAGTAAAGTTTAGATGGCCTTCTGGCCAAATGCCCAGGTATTTTACTTTGTCTATGGCTTCTTCTTCTTTCGGCTTTTTCCCGGTTAGGGGTCGCCACAGCGGATCACCTGTCCGTTCATGATTGGCAGTGGAGTTTTACGGTGTCGAGTTGACAGCCTGGTGCCCAACTTTCCACAGAAGGCACACACACACACACACACACACTCACGCCTAGGGGCAATTTAGAGTGTCCAATCCACCTACAGCATGTCTTTGGGATATGGGAGGAAACCAAAAACAGCACTGGTACATGGGCCATTTTAGATAAATTATTTATAACCTAATATATGGCAGTTACATTGTTAAAACTGTTTCAGAAGACATGTTGATAAACCTTTAGGATCCTGTATTTACTGATGTGATTGCATATTCATTTATATAATTTTTTCCCACTGTTTTTCTCAGAGAGCAAATAATTGTGATTTGTTGAAAGATGGAAGCTGTGAAAGGTCTGTAACTTTTGAGACCGGTGTTATTTTTTACATTTTGTACCATATCAAAAAACTAGTTCTACCAGACATAAAAACTTTAACTGGACTGCTGTGAATGGACATCTTCCTTAATATCTCAGACTTCTGTTTGATGAGAATCTTTTGTAGTAGACTCTTTCTGCAAATCTCCATTTTCGCAAACCACTTGTACTGTTTTGAACTTGTGTCATGTTTGACTGCATTATTTTGACTTGCTGCTTAGACATATTTTTCTTGAGCTGACACCTTCTGTTCATTCTACACAATCGTCCATTTATTCCAAAAACTACAAATGATCTGGGTTAACCACATCTAAGTAACTACTGCTTCTTGTTGTTGGACTTCCTATGACTGTTTATTTCTGTCCATCTCCTGCCTAAAACTTAGAAAACACCTTGAAGTGCCTGCAGTAGTTAAACTGTTGTCTTTGACGATTCCTTGTGGCATATGACTCACTCCTGATTTTCTAGCATTAACGATGTCACTGATGTGAGATATTCAGCTTCTGTAATGTTTTCTTCCTATATTCCAAAAATATAAGATACAAAGCTACTGCTAACAATGTTCTTCATCAGAACTTGCCCATTTAACTAACACCAGTGTAGACTCAAAGATACATGTTTCAATTTCCACTCCACTTCAAGCTTTCTGAACTCATTTATTCTCTGACATCCTATTTAATCTAGGAAATGACTGTAGGGAGCGTTGACCATGTCCTAGCACTCAGCAGGTGCAAGACAGGGAAACTAACCTGGAAGAGGGTGCCTTCCCATCACAGAATGCACAGTATAACTACACACACACACACACACACACACACACACACACACACACACACACACACACACACACACACACACACACACACGCACACGCACACACACACACACACACACACACACACACACACACGCACACACACACACACACACGCACACACACACACGCACACGCACATGCACACGCACACACAACACACACGCATAAATGGCATGCACAACTATAGAAAATTTGGGGGGGTCACTGATTCACCTTGGGATATGGGAAGAAAACTATGCACCTGATGAAAACCCATATGGCCCTAAAGTAAATGTGCAGACTGCACACAGAAGGCACGCCAGTTAAGAATGAAACTGGAAAATCAAGTACTGCGAAGCAGTAACATTAATCGCTACACCACACTGACTCAAACATTATGTACTGTTATTAGTTACATAAAGTTCTGATATTCTTTGTATGCAATGGCTATACATAGTCTGAAAACTTAGCGAATGATTAGAGTAACATCCTACACATATTGTTTTTTTTTTTTTTTTAAATGAAACATTTTCTGCTCCACAGTCTTCTTGCAATAGTAGAAGCTAACATCTCATCTCCTGGAGTGCTACTATGACATGAAATGCATATATAACAGTTCTGAACCTTTTATCCTTTCTGAACTGATAATCCATGTGACTTCTTTCCTGTTACACATTGAATTTTGCAAGTACTTTGGTACTACGCATTATCTTGTCAGGTTTAAACATTAAATCTTGGATACAATTTATTTCCTCCTTTAATCAGGACTGATTTTTTTTCTTTATCGATGATTTTTAATCCTGCCAGTTTGTCATTGTGACTTCTTTCTGAAGAGGAATTTCAAAATCAGAGACAGTTGAGCTCTGAAATGTGTAACTTTGATACTACCTTGCTCTTCTTCTAGAAAATCTTTATGCTTCTTTGCCAAACGTATGCAGTTTGTTTTGTTATATATCACTCTTTACCTGAACCGTAATTTACTTTAAGGTAATATATCGCCACATGAAGCAATGTTCTGTGCAATATCTTTGGTGTCTTGTACTAAAACTTTTTGATATGTTTTGCAGATGTTTATAGTTTGTATCTACATTTATCTTTTATCAGAAACACTTTGTGAAACTTCTTAGATCCATATACTTTCATAAACAGCTAACTAGGGTTAAAGCAACTATAGGTGTAGAGCATAGCTGTGCAGTGTTTCTGAGAACCAAGTCAAGTTAATTTCACTCCCACCTTCCCCTTGTAAGATAGAGCACTATCTGGTCCAGTGAGTTATCACTGATGAAAGCTAGAAGGGATTATGTATATAATTTGCCAGTCATGTAGGTCAGTATAAAAGGGTTATTGAAATCACCAAGAATAACAGTGTTTGGTTCTATATTATGGGACTCAGAGTTGTTTTGATATGCCTCATTGTTAGAGGGTGTCATAAAAGGGGTTCTGTAGTTTGTCAAAATATTATAGGTAGTCTTACTGATAGTTAATAGGTCATGGATGAGTTACAGGTCATTATCTAGCCATAGAAGTCCAAATTTGATAGCCTTGCAGGGAATATGGATACAATACCAATTGTAGGACAGGGATGCCCTTAGAGATGGATCTAAATGAGCGGTAGGCATTGCAGCCTGGCAATGATAGCGTGTTATCAGTGCATTGGAACTATATTTCATTGATGATGCAGATGTTGATATTTTCTAGGAATAGAAAGGATTTTAAGTGAGTAACTTTTTCTTGCATTTTCTAATACTGGAGCAGCACTATAGTTAAGCTGATCAGGTTTGGATTGCCCAGGCTGGTAGGTAGAGCAAACTGACTTCGCCTAAAAAGGCACAGTGGGGTGGAGAAAGCTTTTACCAGTAAAGGAAAGTCCAAGAGGATTGATACAGGTATCATAAGACATGATTGTTGTCCATTTAAGGTTAAAAGACCTGGCACATAAACCTCTCAAGGCCATGCAGACAAATATGCTGGAGCTTGCCACACTAGCATCAGCTATGGGTAAGATATTGAGTGAAACCTCCCTTCATTTACAATGATGCCTAACTGGTTAAGCTGCAGGTGTCATTCCAGGGAGATCCAGCATGCATCACCCTGGAGAAGATGACTTGCTTTGCAACATCTCTAATTCAGGTACTTCCACATACTGGCCAGTGCCTTTGCTACCTCCATTGTGCCTTTTTTTTTCTGCAGAGATCATCTGATGAACATCCCACCTTGACAAATACCAGAGTACTCAAACTAGTCAATGTCAAGGGGTCTCTACTCAACACCAGGAGTCTTACAAGAAAGTGCTTGACAGTGAGGCAGTCCAGTATCTGTAAAGCATCCATGCATGCTTTACTACTGAGACATGGTTCAAATCCGAGAGCACCCCTTGTGTGCTTGGGTATTAGGCATACCACACCGTCATACTGACTATTTACTGTGTCAGAGTTTCTGAGTTCATTAGGGATAATATCCCATTAAATCTGTTACCCACAGATACCCCCCATGAGGTTACTGAACTTCAGCTCACCTTAGGGTAATCAATGCCCATCTCATAGTTTCCTATCAGTCACCCTCCATGGCTCTAGAAGATGATCACCATAAATTCCTAGCATTCACTGAGGCAATCCCTATAAGCAAGAACTCTTTTAATTCTTGGTGGCTTCCACTACCCTTTCATTGACTGGAGCACCTGCACTTCTAACATTGGGTATGCTCAGCAATTCTGGAATTCAGTAAACAAAAATGTCATGGATCAGATTGATCTCAAACCCATTGGGAGGGGTACTTACAAATGTTCTCCCTGTCTTCCTTCATTATTAAAGTCTGATCATAAGCTAGTTACCTTTACTTGTAGAATTTCCACTCTCTGAGTAATCAAACCACCTCTGTTTGAGACTGCAGAAACGTAAACCTCATACAACTGCATGAAGTCTCTGCATTTACCCATGTCAGTTCCATGGTTGAACTTTATTATACAGACAACTACACTAATGTTGTTTTTGCCTATTTAGGTAAGTGCATTGACTAGGCAGTCCCTTCCAAAACCAAATACAGAAGTCAATTTGGCTGATGTGAACAAACTCTAATAGAAGGAAAGCACTCCTTAACCTGCCTTGTAGGGTTAGAACCCCACAGCATCAGAAATGTGTAAACAGCCTCAATAAGAAAGAGCAACTGTAATGACCAGCAAATATCACATGAACAACAACTAGCAACTGAAGCAAAGGATAACTACAAGTCTTCGGTTACACCACAAAACTAAGAAATAACTTTCAATACTGCTCCAATTTTTTCCATAATGGTGAGTCCCATTCAAGCCCAAAAGAAATTACAAATACACTGGTTAGCAAGTATGCAACACATTTCTCCCCTGAAACTACTTTCCCCTCTCAAATTATCCCTGGTCACTCTGCCCTCCCCGTTATCACTATGGAAAGCATTAAGTACTTTCAAAGACCAAGAACACTTACTCCACAGGCATACCAAGTTGTCTAATAAACAGTGTTAATTATGTACTCACTAATCTCCCTGCTCAGTCTGTTTAACCTAAGCCTTGCAGCAGGTTATGTCCCTGAATCTTGGTGCACCTCTGTAGTAATGACCCACTATAAGGGCAGATCCCATCACAAACTATGGGAACTATAGACACATCAGCCTTATGAGTGCTGTCTGTAAAGGCATGTAGTGAAACATCACTCAGAAGCATAGCTAGGACAGGGTGGAGGAGCCACCTTGGACATAAGCTGTAGGTGTGTGTGTGTGTGGGGGGGGGCTTGATAAGCAGATGTTAACTGGGTGGTACTGTGGTCCAGGATTTACAAATGAATGCCATAACTGCATTTGTGCTCAATGCTGAAGAGCTTCAGAGCTGTGTTTTTTTTTCATCCTCAACTTAGAGAGGGTGGTGCCAGATCAGGGAGCTGTACAGAGTGCCACAATGGTGGGGAGGTTGGCATAATGTTTAAGGTGTTTACCTTGCAGACACAAGGTCCAGGGTTTGATTTTCACATGGGGTAATTGACTAGGCTTAAAATGGCAGTTAATCTAGTACTAATCTATAAACCTATGAACATAAAGCTATGTCTTTGCAATCACTGACCTCATAAGTCATTATACCATAATGGGATAAATAAAATACACAACCAAGTAAGTAAATAAATACATACATAAATAAAAACCTGACTAAGCTCAACCTCTACAATTTGGCTTTGCAAAGGACAGTCCCTTCCTACTGAATCTTGTCAGTTTCTTTGAGAAGATCACTCAGTCTGCCTAACTCAGCCTGCCCAAGGCCTTTGATACAATACCACATGATGGAATTGTTTATAAACTGAAGGCCTTAAACATAACTCCCCACATAATAACATTGATAGTCTATTAGCTAACAGATAGAACTCACATCATCCAAGTGGGTGAGGCCTCCTCAGTTAGAGTGAAGCTGACCATCAGTGTTCCCCAGGAATCTGTACTTGGTACCTTCCTGTTTGGCCTCTATTTTTTTACCTCCAAACGGATAACAGTGATCTCTGGTTAACAAAGTTTGCTGATGACTGCAAAATGGGTGTGGTTGTCAAATCCACTTTGGTTGCATATACCCTTCAAAAAGAACGAACTAAAGTCAGTTCCTGGTGCTTAGAAAAAGGACTCAAACTAAATGGGTTGGGAGGGTGGTCTAATGGTTAAGGTGTTTGCCTTACAAACACAAGGTGCAAGGTTTGAGTCTCACAAGAGATAATTGGCTAGGCTTAAAATGGCTCGCAAGGGCAGTTAGCTTAGTACTAATCTACGAACCTATGAACCTATGCCAAGAAATGTAGCATCATCCTTTTCAGGACAGCAGGCAATATGGCAGGCATCAGCAGCAGGCTGGCCAGAGGGCATGTTAGTGGCAGTAAAATGCAGTGCACAATGGGCAGTATCTTCACAACTGGAGTGTGTAGACCACTACCCCCTTCACAGTGTCTAGGGAACATTACCTAAAACGCATACTGGAGCATAAATGTGACTACAGTAACCTCAGGATTTACTCCATGCTGTAACACACTTCTACATGTTGTAGTTACATAAGTATATACTCTACACTGAGCACAACACTCATTACTTCTTCTGCCTCCATGCATTTGGTTATTAAAGCTGTGAGCATGGCAGTATGTGCTTCTCTTTGCCCAAAGGGAATTTGCAAACAACCATATTTCTCTGCAGCTGACTGTCACTTCAGCCATGTGTTCCCAGTCAAATGTACCACAGGGAAATGTCTCACTGCCTAGGTGCCTGAACCCCCTTTGACCATTACATGATTAATGTAGTGAAAAAATCCTTCTATCTTTTGCAACTAATTATAAAAGGCATCTCTTCTAAAACCAAGGAAGTCACTGTTCCCCTACATTCTACCTTAGAAAGATCTATTACAGAATATAACACATCCTTCAGCATATATCTGACTTGGCACATTAAAATGCTTGAAAAATACATAGATTTCTAACAAAAATGATTGTTCATCTCAAGAAACCTCAGCTACTAAGACAGGGTAGAGTCCTTGTCCTTATAGTCATTGTCATACAGGCAGCTGAGGGTAACCAGTGCCTAGCGTACCCTGCCATTAAGATTCAGGATATTCTCAACTGTCTTTTCCTCAACAAATCAAACTGTGCAGCCAGTAGTCGAACCAGCAATCTCATCGTTTATGAAGGAATAAATAAAATGATGTAGAGAGATAGGTATATCAGCCAACACTTTCCCTTTTCCAGGAACAAACCTCACCTGCATGTCAAGCAATGTGAGTCCGTGTCATCCCTTCAAACATAGCTAGATGGGTGCCCTCAGATTTGTTCCTGGACTTAAGAAGTTTAACTCTCATAGGTAAATACTAGGCTATCAGTCTGCAGACTATTACAAGCCTAGCCAGTAACCAGAGGTCAGAATCAGACCCTGCACCTTGTATCTGTAATATAAAGACCTCAACCATTACGCCAACTACCACCACTGTGCTTTTTTTGCTATCCTCTGATCCTTTACAAAGCAGCTAGTCTGTCAATAGTCTCCTTATCGGCTGACATCTATTGGACCCCATTTGAATGATACCAAAAACTAAGCACTTTATTAAAGTAAATTATTTTTTATTTATATTCTGGGATCATTCTTGGTGAAGGTAGGATGTTGAGTTCATATGAACACACTGAGAGTCCTACCATGTGTCTCTCCATAAAATTCAAGACTGCGTGTCTCAAGTCATTTATACCTGCATGTACAACAACCATGTCATACATGCACTTGGAGTAAAGAAATTTGAGTCTTCAACTAGTAAGTCTCTTGTATCCTACCACTCAAAAGTCAGCTCACTGTCATGTTTTCCTTGCTCTGTCTAGTGATTGGTATGCCTGTGTGTCTCATTGTGGAGTCACCCATGGCTAGAACATTACCATGTGAAATTGTTGTCCAGAAGGACTTAAAGGCTTAGGGGCACCAACTCGGTAAGTCTACATACCAGTGTTTGTGGTGGCTGGTGTTATAAGCAGGGGTAGTGGAGAGTCTATGTGCTGTTGAGGGAATAGTATGTCAGGTTTGTGCCTCAGAGGCTCTTGAGGCTTGGAGAGAGATTTCTTAAATACTTCTAGATAGACAGATTTATTTTTTTGTTAAGTGGAAGGATTATGTGGGACCAGTATGGTTGCTGACAACCTTGTGGGTACTAACAGTATGTCTTGAAGAGAGGCTAGTGTCCAGCTTAGTAGATATCTATTATCTCACAAATCTAGAATGAGTGTGAGACAGACGTAAGTGGACACCAGTGAGAAGGAGGCAGTCTGTACACTGTGTCTGGGTGCACAAGTGCTAATACGTTGCCACTGAATGGTGTAAGGGCAGAGTGTAGTCACATGGTTACTTGGAAATAATATATAGAACATAGAGGGGCAGAGAGATTAGCTGGAGGTTAATTTGTTGTAGGCACCAAACAGAAGGTACAATTATTGGCAGCAGAGAGATTCAGGATTTATTTGTGGTAACAGCCACATGGATTGTCAATTATTATCCTACGTATTCAAAAGAAAAAGTAGTAGCAAAAAGATCTGTAGTTAGCTTGGAGTACCAAGCAGAGGGATTTTCAATGCTTGTCCTACCTGGTCAGAAAATGGAGCACAATAGGAGTTTTCTAGGGTACACACTTGGTACAGTAAACATCACCAAAAGAGTAAATAACATAAATAAGGTTGCTTGAGGTGTTAAATAAAACAGCAACAACTCCTTCCTTGTATTAAAGGCACTGGTATGAAGTTATATCTAGTACAGTGTACAAATCAGAGTCAGAGAGGGACAAAATGGCCACAGCCAGAGCTCATTTCTAATGGCCTGCACCTATGCAGTGCCCTGCTGTCCATCGCTGCATGATGCACAGCTCTGCATGGCCAAGCTAAATGGAGCACAAAAGCACACAGATCTGTGTAGTAGTACACAGAGATATGCAGACTGCAGCAAAGGTTGATCTGCTAACCACTAGCATCTCTGCACTTCAGTTTTGCCCAGGAAACAGTCAGGTTTGTTTCTCTCACAAAGCAACTCAGTTTTGCAACAGAAGAAGCAGTTAAACACGTATTATCATCATCTCCTGCAGTTAAATATATAGCAATAGTAAATTAATACAATTAAATGAATTAATTACCAACTTCCTTTCTCTCGCCAAGCATCTTAGCTCTGTTGCAGAACAAGTGGTTAAATACGGAGAAGCACATCGTACACCACTAACATAAGAGCAACTGTAAATAAATAAAATTAAATTAAGTCACTTCTCTGGTGGCCATGGGATCATCAATTTAGTAAACTCCAGTAGCAAACAGTCACAGCTGGAGACCTGTTGTGCATCTCTGACTAACTCGTCCAACTGGAGCACAGAGATGCACAGGTCACAGCAATTTAAGCAATTTAAACATTAAGGCAGGCTAATCAGCCAATCCATAGCACTTCTCCTGGTAGGCTCCATTTAAGATTTTGATCTCCTTCTACTCAGCCAGTTTTTTATCCATGCTACAACCATAGGACCCACTATAATTCTGTCAAATTTGTTTACGATCCTGCTGTAATCTGGACAGCCATGTCCTCAGCCACCCCCCCCCCAATTCAGCATCATGGCTACCCAATCAAAGAACCCTACTGGAATTGTTTTCATCACAGAGCAGAAGCAAAACAAATGTGACTCAAATTTTGTAGTTCTGTGCACATTAGCTTCCAAACCTTTGCAAAGTTCAAACATTCAGAACTATTAGTGTTTTCTTAGCCATCAGATTTCTTAATTGCCATTTATTAAGATTTGATTTGACAAAGTAAAATAGAAAGCTTTAAAGACAAAGATATGTATAATCACTAAAAAAGGAAACGCACTGGGCATGAGACCATAGTTTTACATTGATGCATTTCTGCTTAACTACTGATTTACTTATGTAATGCTGCTGGCTGTTGAATCACCCAACAATGTAAACATATAAGAGTGAGGTTGTTAAAATATGAGGTAAAAAAGTTTTCCCACTATCCTACAAAGTTCAGTGACCCAGAATTGATATATGTAGAGATTCGGGAATGGTTTACTATTATTATGTCATCTTGCAGGTGGTCGAATCCACCTGCGTGATGCCCTACATCCAGAATGACAGACTGTTGAACACCGACATTGCTGACTGCCCTACCTTGCCCCCTTCTGGACCCATGACAATGCTTGTTCCTGGGTCCAGAGCAGTAGGGAGTTTCAGTGTTCAGTATTTGTATCAGGTATGCCAGAATTCAGCGTCCTGACTTTTGCAGAAGTGTGTCGACCATATTCCTACTTGACAGACTGTGAATTGCCTCAATGACAATGAACCTATGATAATGTATAGTATGCAGAACAGCTTGACCCACTGCAAAATGTTTTTAGAGGGTTTTTTTTTTGTTTTTTTTGCTTTGCTGAGTCAAGAGTTTGTGTGCTGACCTAAAGCTATGGATCCTTACATCACAGAAGAAAATATAAATCCTCATGTGTCTATCAGGCACTCAGCAATATGAATTCATTCTCTAGAACACATTTCCAAACTATGTTATCATTGAATTCAAATGGGAGCATAATATTATACTTTAAAATGTTCCACACTTATTCTGCTGTAATAATTCTATGCCATTCAAAGAAAAATTATACAGCACTTGATACAATTATACAACAATTGGTACAATTATACAACACTTGGTACATTTATACAACACTCAGTACAATTATACAACACCTGATACAATTATACAACACTTGGTACATTGCTACAATACCTGGTACAATTATACAACACCTGGTAAAATTATACAACACTTGGAACATTTATACAACACTTGGTACAATTATACAACACCTGGTACATTTATACAGCACTTGCTACAATTATATAACACTTGGTACATTTATACAACACCTGGTACAATTATACAACACCTGGTACAATTATACAATACGTGGTACAATTATACAACACTTGGTACATTTATACAACACTTGGTACAATTATACAACACTTGGTACATTTATACAACATTTGGTACAATTATACAACACTTGGTATGTTTATACAATATCTGGTACAATTATACAACACCTGGTAAAAAATATACAACACCTGGTACATTTATACAACACTTGGTACAATTATACAACACCTGGTACAATTATGCAACATTTGGTATGATTAAAACAACACTTGGTACATTTATGCAACACCTGGTACATTTATACAACACTTGCTACAATTATATAACACTTGGTACAATTATACAACACTTGGTACATTTATACAACACCTGGTACAATTATACAACACCTGGTACAATCATACAATACTTGGTACATTTATACAACACCTGGTACAATTATACAACACTTGGTACATTTATACAACACTTGGTACAATTATACAACACTTGGTACATTTATACAACATTTGGTACAATTATACAACACCTGGTATATTTATACAATATCTGGTACAATTATACAACACCCGGTAAAAAATATACAACACTTGGTACATTTATACAACACTTGGTACAATTATACAACACCTGGTACAATTATGCAACACTTGGTATGATTAAACAGCACTTGGTACATTTATGCAACACCTGGTACATTTATACAACACTTGCTACAATTATATAACACTTGGTACAATTATACAACACTTGGTACATTTATACAATACCTGGTACAATTATACAACACCTGGTAAAATTATACAACACCTAGCATTATTTTATTTATTTTTTTTTTTAATTTTATTTTACATTTGTTGACCGGGCTAGTCTAGCTGGATAAATGTCCATTTTCAGTAGAGGCCCAGGGAGAAAAGCTCCAGTATTTATTACAAGGTTTATAAAGAAGTAGCAAAACAAATATTATTGTAAGGTGTTTTTTTGTTTTTTTTTTTGTTTTTTGTTTTTTTTTGTGTGAGCAAATACTACATAATACAATGTATAGACTGAAATCATACATAGTAATTACAATGAAATTTAACATAAAGAATTGATAAAAATGCATTGAGGTGTGAAGGGAAAGGTATTAGAGATATAGGGAGAGAAGAAAAGAGAAGAAAGAGAAAGAATTAAGAAAATAAGAAAGACGAGAGAGGGTTAGTCTGGGTTAGTACAAGAGCATAGCCAGTGTTTATTGAGATACAGTTTTAGATTCCTTTTAAACAGTGGGAGTGAAGTGAGAGATGGAATCTCAGAGGGTAGTATTGGAGAACAAGCAATCTCCTGCTAAATTGTTAGTTTTAGTAGTATGGATCGTTTGTTTGAAGAGCGTAGGTGTTTCAGGTTATTGTAAGGGGCAATGAGACTGGAAAGTATTGGGGTTTTGCTAGGTTGGTAAAGGGTCTTGTGCACTATTGTAAGCTGTTGGAGTTCGAGGTGGTTGGGAAGTTCTAGCCATCCTAGTTGTTTTAGGTTCAGGCAGTGATGGGTTCTGAAAGTAGATCCTGTAGCAATTTATACAACACTTGCTACAATTATACAGCAGTCAGTACTTTTATACAGTATTTGGTACATAACCCCAAACTTCAGACTTCCGGGATTCTGACTGAGGGGTTCATTAAAATGCTTAGCTAGAGGGCTTCACAACAACAAAAACGTACAAATGCCCCTGATGTTACAGTAAGCACCAAAGTATCCTGTGAATAGTTCCCCCATTATGGAATGTAAATGTAAAACAAGAACACAGTAGCAGTTTGCCAGCCCTGATGTTCTATAATAAAAGCATATAATAAGTTGCCTATCACTAATCTGCACTTGTCTGTCTTATGAGATGTATTTACACGTACAACAACCCACACACAGAAAGATTTTTCAGTGTCCATTAACACCGTCTCTCTTTGTCAAAAAACTAAAGTGAAATAAAACAAGAATGAACCATTTAGAGTCTGGGAGCAGGTCACTATTTTTTTTTAATTTAAAATAAGTCGCACATAGATTTTCAATCAGTTAAAGCTTCAGCTGATAGAAACCAAGTCAGCTGAAGAATCAACCACATGCATAAAATGGTAGCTAGACTAATAGATAAATAGATAGAAAGAAAGACATACAGATAGTTGCAGGTGTAAGACTAATAGACAGATAGAAAGAAAGGCAGACAGATAATTGCATGGGTAAGTCCCCCACACCCAATTATGTATGTAAATACTAACTAAACAGTCACACAACAACAGAGGAAAATTAAAAGTGCAAAAAAATGTGACTCACTGTTAATGTGGTTGTCATTCCCCTCACTCATCCGAGGCAGGGCTAGCCACTCAGCGGTGTAATCCTTGACTGGAGATGATTGTCACTGCTGAAGTGACAACCCGACCCCATGTGCAAAATGGAAAAGGGTTTTTTTTACATCTTGCACTTAAGACATTTAAATACCTCCATTCTACACCCCCCCCCCAAACATACTACTCCTTCTGTCATGGCTTTTCCAGCAAGTGTGATGATTTTACCCTGCACAACCGACAGTTCTGTTATATCTTACTCATCTGAACTACTTTAATTACTTTAATTTACTGGCTCCTGATCCATCCATTCTCCCATTTTTTTATCTCATGGTGTAATTTCATTTTGATTTAAGACTTTATACACTTATCAGAACTAGAAT
Organism: Protopterus annectens; assembly: GCF_019279795.1. Classification (NCBI taxonomy): domain Eukaryota; kingdom Metazoa; phylum Chordata; order Ceratodontiformes; family Protopteridae; genus Protopterus; species Protopterus annectens. The sequence continues at coordinate 434,068,222 of NC_056745.1, forward strand.
ACTGGGTCTGTTCTGATTTCATTTAGCTTTTATTTAATTCTTTGGAGAAGCCTTTTTATAGCTGTTTGTGACCCTGTATCTACAGCTTTAGAGTGATATCTAAAGATACATTTTTGGGAGATGCAGACCTCAGATCCATTTATAAAATAATAAACCCATACCATAAGAACATTCTAGACATGGGGTCATTTTTACAATTGTAGTCATAAACCCATGTACCTTGCTTTTTATTGACCATATTGTGGTCTATCTCCACACTTTTATGTACTATTTATTTGTAGGAACAAACATGTTTATCACACTACTGACATTCAACTATATCAATAACCAGGATTGTGAAGCTGCATTCTGATTGGGTCACCTGACATTTTGGTGATACCTTATTGGCTGCAAATACTGAGAAGCCGTTGGTGAAATAGTGAACAATAAAACATAGTTAAATGGGATATTTATCTGTCATCCAGAATACTTAGATAAAATTATGTTGTAAAGTTCTTTTACTAACTGAAAAATAATATCCTGTCTGAAGAAATCCTTGTGTTTAGGACGAAAGTGCTTACATATTCACAAGTCCCATACCCTTTAATGATGTTAACACTGCCAAATTCTCCCATGTTTAAGGTCTCAAAAGCATCCCATGTTTTTATGATGAAAGAAACTTGATTTTATTTTGAATGCAAAAAGAAAAACCTATAGTCCACCCAACCCTTATAATACAGACCCACTTATTTTCACCTTTCTAGCCAGCCATAATTATCATGTGCATTTGCAACAGTATCTTGCTTCCAGGACCAGAAACATACCCTCAGTCTTATGGGAAGTCAACAATAAACTGTGATTAGTGCTTTATTTATTACATTATTTTATATGACATTTTCACCTAATGGCCCCAATGTTATTAGTTCATAATACCAAGTCCAAACTTTTTCAAACATTTCAGAGAACATAGGCGCGAAGGAAGTGATAACTTTGTGTTAAGTGTTGGGAACGAGTTATTAACTGACACCAAGGATAAAGCAAATGACTTAACTAGGAATTTAATGTGGGATATAATAAACCTTTAAAGCAAATACCAAAGGATAAAAAAGATACTGAAGTAACTAGCTCCAATATAGGTTCATAGGATGTTACTAGGCTTGCAATCCAGGGGGACCACTGGGGAGCTTAGAATTTCTGCTTCCTCCAAAGCACTGTCGGGTTATGTGACTTGCTCAGTATCCCACAGTAGGCAGACGAGGACACAGGAACTACAGCTCACAGCCGTAACACTCTGCACCAGCTGCCAGCCCATATATGTGCATACACACACACACACACACACACACACACACACACACACACACACACACACTCACACATATATATATATATATATATATATATATATATATATATATATATATATATATATATATTTATATAAAACATCTAAATCTCAAAGGCAAAACATTTTGCATTCAACACACCAAACTAAAATCCTAAAAATGAAAACATCATCCAGCCTATATGTTGAACATTGTAAAGACATTCGACATTTGAACTACCAGAAGCCAGTATGTCCTTTCATGTTTTAGCAGGGGGGCAAGCCTCCCTGCACCCCCACAACCCCTGCAAATTTTATATACCAACTCTGAGATTGTACTACAGTGAGGAAAGGGGTAAGTTCCCTCATCCTCAATGTCCCGCGATCTCCATTCACAATCCTGAACTCATAATAATGAATCAAGCTTTACGTTTGTTATTATGATGTTTCATTATTCCAGTTTGGCATTGAGGAACTTTGAAAACTGCCTTTTGCCCATACAACATTTGCAATTCAGCTTTCAAAATTTTGATTGTAAACCATATATATAGATATATATATATATATATATATATATATATATATATATATATATATATATATCACACACACACACACACACACACACACACACACACACACACACACACACACACACACACACACACACACACACACACACACACACACATACCTGTGTGCATGTTTATGTGTGTGTGGAAGGGGTTATTGAAGGAATAAAGAAAATTAAGAAAGACTCTGCAACAAGGACTAACAATTTAAAAGATTACTTCTTGAATAAGATAAGTACTTCTCTAACCCAAGTATTAACATGGCTTTTCCAGAAATTATTATCCACCCAATATGTTCTGAATCAGTGGAAATGTGCACATATAATCCTGCTACATAAGTAAGGCAGATCTGACTAATCTGATTACTTTATTAAAATATTATTTGTGTTAAAAATTCCAAATATAAATCCAGACTTAAAATGTTAAACCTATATTCAGTCCATTGCCAGTTATTTTGAGGAGAGTTCTTTGGCTATACTATTGTTTGCATTATGAATACATAGCAGCTATATTAGGTATCTTATTTGAAAGACATGGAAATCTGAAAGAAACAACAATATGCTGATGATTCTTAATTTAAAAAATAAGTCAAGTGGTATAGACTCTTTTTACTAAAGAGCTGGAAAACACTGGAATAAATTACATCAGAAAATAATACAATCAGAATATCTATCAATATTTCCAAAAAGTATAGGTGATTGGTTTAGAGACATAACCTTTTAGACCATTGCTTCATGTATGTTGGTTAGACATGATCTCTTATTAGGTCCCTTAGCAGATCCAAACATTTAAACATTGTAAGGCATGCAAATGATGCACAGTGTATACTGAAGACAGCTAGTTAGGTTCAAAGTTCCTGAAATAATACATGAACCATTTTGAATCAAGCAAAATAACTAAGTTTGTATTACAATGTACATCACAGATATTGCATTTTTATCTTTATTTATTTTTGTAATTATTCAGTTACCAAAATAAGGACAAAGCTTTACTGTCGAAGACCCATTCAGAGAGCTACAGTCTTATAGTTCTCAGTTGACTTTCTATAAGCTTAAATCAAAAGTTGTACAAATGCAATATAACTTTATAAAATGTTGCATTAGAAAGAAATTCTTATTTTTCAGAAGTATTTATTTTTATTTGATAATACTGTATAGTTAATATAGTGGAATCAATAATAATGATTTTATGGCAGAGATACTTCCTCCTCCTCTTGTAGCGAAATGTATTTGTGATCCAAAATTATAGTGCAGTGTTTATAACTGAAAGAATGTAGGACTTCCTGCAAAAAAGAAGGTACTAGATTCCAAAGTGCCAAATAAATTACTGCTACAAGCCATTCATTCATTCATTTATCCATTTAGTCATTTAGTCATTCTTTTATTTTCCAATTATCTGCTTAATCCCACTCAGAATCACAGGGCAGCCAAGCCTATACTGACATTCAGGTGGCACAAGACAAAGAAACATATCCCATACAGGATACCAGCCCATTGCAGGATGAGTGCACGTGCACATGCACACACACGCGCGTGCACACACACACACACACACACACACACACACACACACACACACACACACACACACACACACACACACATACACACACGTCCACTTTTTAATTTCAAAAGTCCACAATATCGAACTCAAAACCTAGAGACTATGGAATCACGAAATTAAAAAAAAAAAAGAAGAAGACATAAGAAACATGGTTTTGCAGGGGGGCAAGCCCTCCTGCATCCCCTACACCCTCTGCAACTTAAATATACTAAGTGCGAGACCGCACTACAATGAAAAGAATGGCAATGTTCCTGTTCCACACTGTATAGCAATCTCCATTACCGTTCTCTTCACTGTAGAGCAATCTCCATTACCGTTCTCTTCACTGTAGAGCAATCTCCATTACCGTTCTCTTCACTGTAGAGCAATCTCCATTACCATTCTCTTCACTGTAGAGCAATCTCCATTACCGTTCTCGTCACTGTAGCGCAATCTCGGAGTTAGTATATTTATGTTGCAGGGGGTGTGGGGGGTGCAGGGGGGCTTGCCCCCCTGCAAAACTACTTTTTTTATGTGTTCTTTTTTTTTTTTTTAAATTTCAAGATTCCACAATCTCAAGGTTTTGAGTTCAATATTTTGAATTTTGGGATTGTGGACTTTCGAAATTAAAAAGTGGACACACACACACACACACACACACACACACACACACACACACACACACACACACACACAATGCACATACACAACGTGCACACATAAAAGCAAATTGGGGAATAGGCAAATTGATCACCAGTTCAACTGCTGCATATATTTGGTATGAAGGAGAAAACAAGAACGCTCCATGAAATTTTATATGGCATAGGGTGGATGTGTAAACACTTCGCAGAAAGAAACACCCGGAGAAACCAGCACTATGAGGCAGGAACAATAATTTCTGTATCGCTATGCTGTCTGATGTTTCAGTTCAGCATCACAAAATAAGTTTTTCCCTGAATATTAATTTCTTCATAAACATCAGTGAACAATCTAAGTATATCCTTCCTGCAGTGGTTCAGGTAACAAATTCATCTTTCACATACTTTGTGTCGCACATTTAATTTGTTCTTCTTTCTACTACACTGGTGGTTGTGGCTTCCTGTTTCAAGAAGACTATTGTATTGCTTGTACCTGTATTCCAACACCTGTTTAGCCTGTTCCCATAGCAAATGTGAGAGTGTTCACATTTGTAGTCCATCCAATAATAGAACCAAGTCTGTAGACGTCAGCCCATTAATAGATTCATTAAATGATTCCCAGTGGGAGACAGTGAACAGTGCTTTTCGAATAAGGAAGACTATGAATTGCCAATCACTAAACAGAAATATCTGACATAGCCTTTCACAGTTATACTTCTTTGTGTGAAGACTGACAGCCCTAATGCATACAATCACTAAGAAGAAACTTCACAGACCAGCAATCATAAAATAAGAAGAAATATGTTGAAGATGGACAAATTATTTGTGTATGTTTATAAAAGATTTTGATACACCATCCCACAGAGAGGAAGAACATCTGCCTCCTTGATAAAGTCAAACTCCATCAAGACAGTTTTTGCAGAACTCAGCATTGGGATGTACTTACAGATTACATTCAATGGAAGTAGTCAGTGGAGGCAGAACTAAGGTTCTGACAGTTCTTGTTGAATGCTATGAGACTATATTCTGTACTTGCCTGAGGCATAACTTCCCTTCAGAATGTAACAATACAACAATACAAATAGACTACGGTGTGTGTGTGTGTGTGTGTGTGTGTGTGTGTGTGTGTGTGTGTGTGTGTGTGTGTGTGTGTGTGTGTGTGTGTGTGTGTGTGTGTGTGTGCACTTGTGTCTGCTGTGTGTGTGTGTGCACTTGTGTCTGCGTGCCTTTTTGAGAACAAGTTTCCTTCTCGCTGTACTTGTCCGACTGTATACTTTTCAGCACAGCAGCCATATAAATGCAGCTTGTGTTCTATTCCAGTAGGCATAGGTCATAGCTTGATAAATGTGCAAAGAAAGGTGTTTTCATACAACAAAGACATCCAGATGTTTTTCAGCATTCTGAGTTTGTTAATGCAACAAATTTTAAACAAGATTTCTAGATTACTACAGAACGTTATGTATCTCAGCCTATTTGGCCTTTGTTTAAGTCAGATGAACCAAATAATTTATTTAATATGTTTAACATAAAAGTATCACAAATTAAAATGATTTATAGGCACCATTTTCTGAAGCAAAACATGACAATTTATTTACTCATTTTGTGTGGTTACTGTAGTTTACCTCTCTCTTTTTCTCTCTCTCTCTCTCTTTCTTTCCTGTGTGTATTTTCTTTGTGCATTGGTATGTGGTTTCCCTTGCTATTGTTTAATCAAGGAGGGCGCATGCATGACCGTCCGAAAAGGCGAAAAAATGACGATAAGCATACAGGAACATATGGCTATTAACGTCTGCCCAGGGCCAATTCGGCCCATCAAACAGATCTCAGACTATTTTCCCCGTTTCACTCCAGAGCCTACCACAGACGGCAGTTATGGGACCAAGTTGCGATCACCAGGTGGTGGACAGTCTGACATTTCTCCCATTGACATCTCACCTACAGGACGCAGTGCCTTTGGAGCTGGGGCAGATCCGAATGCTGACTTAGACAGTTATGACTCAGATGATACAAGTAAGAAATCAATTTTCATTTAGATTGTACAAAAGCAAGGAGATGGGTTATAATAAATATGAATGTTAAAACCAAATGCAGTAAACATCTATGCAGGTATTGCAGGCTATGTACCATGTATGTATCATGCAATATGTTCATTCACCTACAGCACTATTTATTCAGTATGAATAGTTTTCTTTCATTAGTACTTTTTGTTAGTGGTAGATCTTTAATGCTCAGCCATATGCATTTATTTGAGAGTGTGATTGTTGTCATGGATTTTTTTTATACATTTGTTAACCAGACTAGCTGATTTTCAGATCTGACCTCTGAATACTATCTGGTCAAGTGACTTGCTCAGAGTTACACATGTGCAAATGGAGGTGGAATAAATCAACTATGCACCCCTGACTACAAGAAGAAGCTTGTTAACAGCTCAGAACCTTAATCTTCTGTCAGGCTGTCTTAATTTGTCCACGCAACTAACCTCAATCTAGCTAAAGCATTCTCTACCTTTCCGCTTGGGGTTGAAATCACAAATAAACTCAGGGATTACAAAGTAAACGAAACCATAACAACTTGGTCCACATGGTTTTACACAGTAGGACCCCTGTCTTCACTTTCATTATTCTCCAGTGAAATCTCTCAAGGCCCCGTATTGGGATCATTTCTTTTAGGCCTGTTTTATCAGACATCAAAATTGACATTGTTGGCTGGCTCACAAATACATAGATACCTGCAAGATTAAAAGAGCATTGTCCTTAAGCCTGCTCATACCACCTCTCTTCAAACTGTGCTCATAATGACAGAAGACTGGAGCAGTCGAGCTAACCATACCTTTAGTGTCAAAAATGCAGCATTCTGGTATTTGGAGTACCTGCCACTTATATATATTATTGATGGTTAACATGTAGAAATTGATGAAATAGTAAAATACTTCGGTGCCGTTGTAGATGATGACCTTTCATTTAATACCTATGCACAACACATAATGAGTTTTATGTTATTTTACTCTTTGATGACCAGGTAGAATAATGTGACCTCAAGACCCTTTTCAGCCACAACTTAGGTACAAAAGTGCAATCAAGTAGAGATGCAAACTAAAAAACAAGGATATAATAAGAAAAGCAACCTAGGTAGAAAAATCAACAGCAAAGATACAATGTTGACCACCTTATCCTCCACGGAGTAACGAGCTATGCCAGGGAAGTAAATTTCCCCCTTTTTACAGCTCTTATCAGATTCATTATAGAATATTGTGCCTGTTCTGTCACCTATTCAGTCACCATCTGCTTCATATAAAGAAGGTACAAAGATTCCTCACAGGGAAAACTGAAGGGCTTTGAGGCTTTTCGTAACAGTAGCTCTCTTTGTTCTATGTCTTACTGTATTCTTAGAGGAGACCTATATCTGATATACAGAACATTAAACGACCCCTTATTATATGAAGCCCTATGCCTAGAATCCGACTCCCCCCAGTGACCTAAACACAAGGCGGCATTCAACCTCAATAAAAATTAATTTGGGCCCTACTGTGAAATATGAAATATGATAGTTTCATATTTCAAAGACTTCCACACCTGTGGAGTAAACCATCCATCTCAATTAAACACAGCTCATTAGTTCATATCTTCAAGAACTGAAAATGTATGACTACTCACAAATTATAACATATAAGCAGTATGATGACCAATAGGGCTTGAGCTTTGTCACCAAACCTGTGATGATTACTGTAGCAGCAACATGCCTCCAATGTGAAAAATGCAGTATGTGAGCACTGACCATATTTGGTATCGAGGGATTTATTTATTTTATTTTATTTAATCCTTTCTTAAATTCTCAAATGATGTGATCCATAACTGATCTTTTTCAGCTATAACCCAAGATTAACTTATTGCAATGCAGTGAAGTAACCAGCTTGACTGAAATGTTTTAAGAAAGAGTGAATACCATGTTAAGAATAGGAAATGGAGAAAGAGAAGAACTAATAACAGATATTATAACAAGCAGAGATGCTGTGAGAAATGAACAGGTCATAGTCACTGATATGGTAACTGATAACTAAAAGAAGCTACAGAGGTACCACTTCATAAAGTAAGTTCAAAAATTAAGTTTCTGATACTGTTTTTTTTTTTTTTAACAGGACAATGTTTATTGCATCATAAGCTTGTTTAACAATTACATGCTGTGCAATCCTCATGCAAGGCACACCTCAAGACTGCACTAGGTTGTTTTTGCAGCCCATGCTTAGAAGAAAATCAGTACAAAAATTAACAACAATAACGCTCCATGTTCTCATCTTATTGTACCATATAGTTTAATGTTATACTAGTATCTATATGCTCATATAGACAAACCAAACATCCTTTTTTGCAAAGAAGCATCAGTTTTTAAACTATGTACAGGTTTTAGTAATACCAGAAATGCTTATGGTATTTCTGGATAGCTGTTTTCACTCCTTCATATGGAAAGCAGAGCCCTAAATTATATTAATATGTTATTGATTCCTTACCTGACGTTTTCTTCAGTATAAAGGTCCCATCTGTTCCATTTGCTAATTGCTTGCCCCTTATATTTATTCTCAGTTCTATGTCTTCTCTCATTCATTATTTGTAATAGCTCTGAAAACTTAAGGTCTGCTTTTATTTCTTATCTCCTCATTCCTGCTTTTTAGTTACTATTAACAGTACGAATAATAGAGTGTGGATATGCTTGGGTTGCTTCAGTTTACTTCAGCTTAATAAAAACATATCGCTACTGAAAATCATTACTTCAAGTCCATTAAATACTGTTGCAGTCATGGATACTTCCTAAATATGTTCTCATAGTTGCCCTTAGTTGAGTTCTTGCATATCCAGCATGTCCTCCCAGTTTATGACAACATTCTTATTTCTTTCTATTCTCACTGGCGTATAAAATATCTTTGCAAACATTTCAAAGTAAATATTCTGAATTTTCTTGATTTTTATTACATATCTAGGGACCAAGCACACTTGTCCCAAACTTTCCTTGTTGAAAGTTGCCCTAACTTATCAGCCCAATCCTGTCGCATTTTCATACTGTACTGATTCTTCAGTTCTGTCAAAGCCCTGTACCACTTACGTATAACTTTTTTCTGGTTGCATTTTATGAAATCACTTCTACTAAAAATTCAACTATAGCATGTTTTGTTTCAATACCCCTATTTCCTCAAGCTCGCTTTTACTTTAAAAGTTAATCCCAAATAAACTACACAAGTTTCTCTCTCTCTCTCTCTCTCTCTGTCTCTCTCACTCTCACGCTCACTCTCACTCTCTCTCACTCTCTCTTTCTCTCTCTCTCTCTCTCTCTCTCACTCTCTCTCTCTCTCTCTCTCTCTCTCTCTCTCTCTCTCTATCCTGCTATCTTGTTATACATTTGCAACTTGACTTGAGAAATGCTTGTCTTACGTCCGTCTCAGGTTATGTAATATACAATATTATATCATCTGCAAACAGGGCTTTTTTTCCTATCCCCTCAGTCATATCATGCCATATCAGATATTCTGATACCCTTGCCAGTCCTTCCAGATGCAAGGCAAATGTTACAGATGAAGTGGGCATCCCTGTTGGGTCCTTCTTGATAGTTTAAATGACCAAAAATATCCCCCCAACACATTTTAATGTACATTGAGAACCCTAGTATACCTTGAACACCATCTACAACCATTTTTAAGGACAACCAAATGACTGAAGTGATCTTATCATCAACTCTCAACTGACTGTTGACCGCCTCACTTTTTTTTTTTTGACTATCTGTAGCATCCTTTTGGATCATTAGAGTTCTGTTTGTTTTACCAAATGTTTGCTTTCCCTCAAAGAATCCACATTGATCTTGGTCTACTATTTCAGTAACCATCTGTTTTTCTAATCTTCTAGCCAGAATGGTTATAATCACTACAAACCCTGAACAATTCAAATCTCTACTCCATTCCCACCTCTCCCAAAACTGGAAATGTAATTGTCTACTTCCTACCTAAATCTACTAACGTCACCTATTCATGATTCTCTCTCTTGCCCCTCTTCATCCAACTCTTTCTTCAGCTCCCCACCCTCAGCTTCTTTAACAATTTTCTCCCTGTATAAACTCTATGTAAATACTGTATATATCTTCACATCCTTATTGCCTATAATGCCTCTTCATGCAACTGTATCTTTGACCACAAACGTAAAATGAATCTTTGTCTAATTGTTCTTTTTTTCCTCCACCTGGCATTTCTTCTCCTTTTACTTCTTTGCACCGCCTCTTCCCTACACATCTCTTCTGATTCACTTCTTTTGCATTTCAAATGTATGTGTATTTCATTTTTGCTTTTTTTTCTGTGCTAACTATACAAATGTATAAAATTTTATTTTTTACTTGCTTGTAAATTGTTTAATTGTGCAATTTGTTTGTAATATGGAGCTTTTCTCCCCGGGCCTTCACTGAAAATGGGCTTTCGGGCCCAGTGGACATCCCCGGTTATCAAACTGGAAATAAATAAATAAATAAATAAAAATACTGTATAGTCATGGTTCAGGATAAATATGGATCTATTTGATCATATGTCTGTTGGGTCCCATGCACCCCTCTTAAAATATAAGCATGAATACTGCCCAAAACCACAAAGGAGGTGTCTTCTCCATAGAGAATAGAATTAAAGAGGCCCTTCCATACCTTCATTATAGTATCACCTGCTCTTTTCCAGGTCTCTATGGGGATATCATCTGTACCAGATGTTTTCCCTGTCTTCTGACATGACATTACCGTTCTAATTTCAGCTTCCTGTATATTACTCACTAAATGGTACAGTCTTCCTCACTTATTTTGAGCAGCTCACTTTGTTATGGATACCTGGCCATGTCTTGTGTTCTAGTCTCCACCTATGCATTCTACATATACAAATTACTGTAGTATCTTACCATTATAATTACTGTAGTATCTTACCATTATAATTACTGTAGTATCTTACAATTATAATTACTGTAGTATCTTACCATTATTTCAACTATTTTATAGGGTTCTGTTTCACTCCTGCCATTGTCCTGATTTCTGATTTTAACAATTAGTCTTTCTACTTGTTGTTGCCTCAGTCTTTGTGGCAGTAATTTTGTACTCTTGGTATTTAAGTAAAAAAAAAAAGTGTCTCACTATCTTAGCCCTGAACTCATTTATTTGTTCTTTATGCTTAATCATGGATAATTTTGCTTCCTTTAAAAGTAATTCCCAGTTTTCTGTTTCTGATTCATCCCTTCTTGCTCTGTTCTATAAACCTTTCATCAGGTTTAGGGCTTCTAATTATTTTTTTAGATTCCTTTCCCATAGTTTACTATGTTTGAGTAAAATCAGGTTCTTTATGCCTAATGTGCACTTTCACAGTGGAGATGGAAGCAGTCATTTCTTGTATCCAAAGTGTTTTTCACTCCTTTTAGCTGCTTTTCTATCCAACCTAGAGTGAGTCCCATAATACAGAAACTGAATGGCAGAAAGAAAGGACTTACATATATTAAGACTAAGACTGCCATTTCTCGGAATATTCCCCTTTGTCCAAGTTATGGTTATCTTAGAGTTGGTATATATAAAGATATATATATATATATATATATATGTTTGGTGATTGTGGGCTGCTTACCCCCTACATGGGATGTGCAGTAGGGCTTGCCTCCCCCTCCAGCCAGAAGAAGTTTAAAGGAGAAGAGCAATTTAGCATTTTAGATTATATTGGGAAAAAATTCTGATAGGCAGAATAAATAAGTTTAAGTCGGATTTTCATTTCTCTGCAGAGTTTTATTGACAGAAAAAGCACATCTTCTTTTCCCAGTCTGAAGTAAAAAGTCGTTATGCAGATACAGTCTGTGTCTTCTATCTTCAGAAAAGTGCCCTTTTTCCCCAGTAGGAAACTGAATTCCTCCTTTCATAGAAATGTTTGGAATTTTAGTAATTTTGGAATTTTAACAAGATTGGTCTTGGCTGTGGTTTCACCACAGCTCTTGGACCATATAGTGTGTGCCTTCTCTACATAAATGTCCTTAATAGGGTTATTAGTGAACTTATTTAGACACATCACAATAAAGTCCTTACATTTATTGCCCTCTAGCAATTCAGGGATCAAGTGAAGTGAAGTTCTCCCTTTGCAATCTATTTTCTAGCTCCATGAACTTTTGCTCCCATTCCTCATTTCATGTTGTACTCAGTCATTTTCCCCCTGACTTCATTTCCTACACCCATTCCTCATTTCATGTTGTACTCAGTCATTTTCCCCCGACTTCATTTCCTACAGCCATTCCTCATTTCATGTTGTACTCAGTCATTTTCCCCCTGACTTCATTTCCTACAGCCATTCCTCATTTCATGTTGTACTCAGTCATTTTCCCCTTGACTTCATTTCCTACATCCATTTCATGTTGTACTCAGTCATTTTCCCCCTGACTTCATTTCCTACACCCATTCCTCATTTCATGTTATACTCAGTCATTTTCCCCCTGACTTCATTTCCTACACCCATTCCTCATTTCATGTTGTACTCAGTCATTTTCACCCTGACTTCATTTCCTACAGCCATTCCTCATTTCATGTTGTACTCAGTCATTTTCACCCTGACTTCATTTCCTACACCCATTCCTCATTTCATGTTGTACCCAGTCATTTTCACCCTGACTTCATTTCCTACACCCATTCCTCATTTCATGTTGTACTCAGTCATTTTCACCCTGACTTCATTTCCTACAGCCATTCCTCATTTCATGTTATACTCAGTCATTTTCACCCTGACTTCATTTCCTACACCCATTCCTCATTTCATGTTGTACTCAGTCATTTTCACCCTGACTTCATTTCCTACAGCCATTCCTCATTTCATGTTGTACTCAGTCATTTTCACCCTGACTTCATTTCCTACAGCCATTCCTCATTTCATGTTGTACTCAGTCATTTTCCCCCTGACTTCATTTCCTACAGCCATTCCTCATTTCATGTTGTACTCAGTCATTTTCACCCTGACTTCATTTCCTACACCCATTCCTCATTTCATGTTGTACTCAGTCATTTTCCCCCTGACTTCATTTCCTACACCCATTCCTCATTTCATGTTGTACTCAGTCATTTTCACCCTGACTTCATTTCCTACAGCCATTCCTCATTTCATGTTGTACTCAGTCATTTTCCCCCTGACTTCATTTCCTACAGCCATTCCTCATTTCATGTTGTACTCAGTCATTTTCACCCTGACTTAATTTCCTACAGCCATTCCTCATTTCATGTTATACTCAGGCTTTCATTTCACATAACTCATTGGACTGCCTAAAGAGGACTTTTTTCATATCCTAGATCCTTTTATTGTCTGTTGCCATGAAGTCCTGTAGTATAATACTAATTTTAAAACCTTTCTGTATGGCCCTGGTCTATTTTGTTTGTCCTAAGGTAGCCAGTATTAATTCCTGGAGGGCTGCCATATCAGTATGGGATTCCTGCTGAGCCATCTTGTTGCTTGGATCTTCTCTAGTTGTACTGCTCCTTTCCTGTCATGTCCTGCCCTGTCCTATCATGTCATTATTCACTAATTTTTTCTGGGGTTGTGTTCTAGACCTTATAGTTTTAGTAATACTGCATTTTTTTTGGTAACCTAATTCAATTTACCAGCCTTTTCTGGGTTTATTTTTCCAGATTGGAGCACTATGTTCTGTTACCTATACCAATACCCCCATACCAGAAGTTCCATTTCTGATCTTTATCTTATTTGGTGGGTGTGGGGAAACAATCTCAGCACTTAAAGAATACACTACAGAGATGCAGTCCTAGGCAGGAAGCAGCATACAGAAGGCTGCACATATACTCACTGACACATACACACACACACACACACACACACACACACACACACACACACACACACACACACACACACACACACACACACACACAGACTCTGCAAAGAATGTATTTTGGTCAGGAACTTCTTAAAAAATTGTTAAATTCAAATAAGTTGCTTTAAACCCCAAAGCAAATCAAAGTTATACTACTCAGCACACAGCAAAAGCTAAAATCTACCTTTACTGCCCTAGCCATTCTAGAATACCCCCCCCCCACACACACACACCATTCCGTAGAAACTTCCACTTCCTTTAAGTACCTATTGGCTCTAGCTAGACCAACATCAAAATTTCCAAAGACACATTCAAAAAAATTAAATCAAAAAGAGTTCACACCCCACTCTTCACTCAAGTCTGGATAATCTCCTACCTTCTCTCCAGAGGTGTAAGAGAAATCATAGAAAAAGGCATCCTAATGTCACAAGTAGAATATGTCCTCCACTAACTAATCATAGTCTTCAAAAAAAAAACCTTACCTTATTACAAACCACAGCTAATAGGATCTGTCACATCATCAGCATCATTGCCACTACAAGGAATATAATTATTCTGTCCTTAAAAGAGCCAAATGTCTCTCAATGCAGGATAGATGTAACATCTTTCTAAGAACCCCACTCCTTAGAGTGCTACATCAATATTCCTTCACATACCTTGCAAACAGAGTCACAATAAGAGAAAAGACATGCAGCCTCAGATCCCAGTCTTTCCCACTCCCATCCCTACATCATGTACTAACAAACAAACAATGTGACAATCCCAGCTTCTGAGTTGCTGGGACAAAACTGTAGTAAGCCATCCCCTCATCAATAAGATATTTGCCTACAATATATATATATATATATATATATATATATATATATATATATATATATATACATATATATATATATATATTTATATATATATATATATATTTATATGTGTGTGTGTATGAATATAGGTGAATATTTGTGTGTGTGTGTGTGTGTGTGTGTGTGTGTGTGTGTGTGTGTGTGTGTGTGTGTGTGTGTGAATTAAAAATCAGCCACATATTCATACAGGGCATGTACTATGTACTTCAGTAGTTATGAAATCATAGGAGGAAAGACAAAATATTTACAAATCAAAATAACTGATGTATTAATTACAAATGCATTCCCAGTCAAAGACTGTTTAATAGAGATTTTCTGAACTATAAAAAGGGCAGAGTTCAGCAGTTTTTGATACCAAAAAACACTGAGTCACCAACACTTACATACCTTTGGTGTCTGTGCAAGGAGGTGCTATTCTGAACAAAGACTTTGCCTTGGAATTTACCCTTTCATTATCAGTTGAATAGGTGGGTCTTTCTTTGAGAACTCTAGAATAATATGCACAGGCCATGTAAATATTATTAGATAGTGGCTGAAGTGAGTAGGTTAGTTCTATAAGTGTGCCCCACTGCAAAAGTTAGTATCCTGTGATATGACTGCTCATATTTAGATGATTTGACTTACTGCAGACATGATAACATTAAATGCATGTAGTCGCTGGTAAGGCACAGCAATAGTGACACATGCATGGTCTGTCAGTCATTGGTAAGGCACAGCAATAGTGACACATGCATGGTCTGTCAGTCACTGGTAAGGCACAGCAATAGTAACGCGTGCATGGTCTGTCAGTCGCTGGTAAGGCACAGCAATAGTGACATGTGCATGGTTTGTCAGTAGATGCTTAAACAAATAAAGAAGTCCTAGTTTCTGAATTGTCCTCAGCACTGCCTTTTAACTTGTTGACTGAATCTTTGCTATTAATCTTTTATGAAACTCAGTAGCTTCAATTTGGAGCTGTGAGGAGTCTGTTACAGTAGGCCTATATAGCACAGCCATGTTTTCTTCAACATTAAATTGGAGACCCGATTGAAGCAGACAGCCTTTTATCAGAGTAAAAATATGATGAAGTTATTGGCTAAGGTTTAAAGGAACAGTTTGGTTCATCTTCATATTGTATGAAGCTTGTTGAGGCACAGTAAGATGGCACTGTTAAAAAAAATGTGAAAATAGCGAGGCAATACCAGCCCCTGAGGAATTCCAAATGGAATCAAGAAAATGGAAAGATAGCATCATCCCATTGTAGGACGTGAGTCACTAACATAGCTAATGGAATAATTAAATAACTGCTGTTAGAGACTCAACAGCAGGCAAGATTAGACAGCAGAATTAAGTGATTTACCGTGCTGAATCTGTGAAAAATCTAAGAAGAGAGGGGGTGGGGAAGAGAGATGATTGTTTCACCCAAGCCAGGATGAAAAGCGTGCTAAGTATTGGAAAGTAGGTCACCAAATGAAACATGATGCAGAAAATGACTATAAATGTATTTCCAAAGGGCATTTTTCTCAAGAGAGAAAAGATTAGGGAGCAGCAAAGGCTGATTTCCATATTCTGAGGATATGAGAACTAATACAAGCAGGCAGAGATGCTCATGGTACGGGTATGATAGGCAATAGCTTCTGCAGACAGCTTCAAGTATTCTGGAGAAAGATCACCCACAGAGGAGAGAAACACTTAAAAAGCATATGCAGAGGTTTTTATACTATTTATTTTTGCTGTAATTATGCTCTTGTCATATAAAGTATGCTTTCTGGCTTTAAAATATTTTGCATGTGACTCTAGAGTCAAAATATTTACAAAAATGAAAGTTCCTAGACGATAAAAGAATGAAATATGAAGAGTAGTGGTCACCGTAAAATCCTTGTGCATGTACTCTCCCTCATGCTGATTTTCACATGAATATAATCACACATTTATTTGCTAGTTTACAATATAAGGTGAGACCCCAGAAGCCTGCTACTGACACCCTCAGCCACAGTTGGGTGAAACAGTGTCAGCCTGTCACTCCCAACTTTCTCAGCTGACGTCCACCAGTCCAGGGTCCACTTTAAACCTGACTTTCTGCTGGCTCAGTCAAAGCTCCATCAGTCTGTACCAGACAGCATTCTTTAATAAAATTTTAACATTACCTTCTTATACACCATTGGGTGGCCACGGTGGTGCAGCGGTTAGCATTGCTGCCTCCCAGCAAGAGGCTCTCCGGTTCGATCCTCGGCTAGGGTGCCTTCTGTGTGGAGTCTGCATGTCCTCCCTGTGGTCATGTGGGTTTCCTCTGGGTGCTCTGGTTTCCTCCCACATCTCAAAGACATGCTGTAGGTGGATTGGATACTCTAAATTGGCCCTAGGTGTGAGTGGAGGGTTGGGCTGGCAACTCGACACTATAAAACTCCACTGCCAGTCATGAGCAGACAGGTGATCCACTGTGGCGACCCCTAACCAGGAAAAGCCAAAAGAAGAAGAAGACCTTCTTATACATCATTAACTGCACTGCTGAACATTTTCAGATGCTACTCTGAATGTAATTTGCACAGTGACTCTAGGATCTCATTTTAGACCAGAATAAAAACAATGATAAAGGACAGAATGCAGAAAAATACACTATTTAGTTAACCAAAATTATTGACTCAAACAACATGAGCACAGAAAACTATAGGACTTAATTAGTTGTAAGTAAATGCACAAGAGCATAGTTGTTCTACGAGAAAGAGTGGAGAAGCCATGGTCAGCTGATGTAACAGTTATAAGAAACTGATGATCTTTTCAAACACGTTGAGCAGCATGTTATCATAATGGCAGTAATTAGAAGAGGGGCTACGACAAGAATTCACAGACCAATTTTACAAATCTCGGTTATGCAAACCTTACTATATGATTCCCAGAAATGCAATACCTCCGCACTGCAAAGCACAGAACACATAAGATGTTTAGATTCATTCATTCATTCTTTTAGGAGGCATTAAGCTAATAAAGCTTTTTATGCCGGAGGATTCAGCCCCCCCCCCCCACACACACACACACACAAATATGGAAGTTATGTTCCACACTACTCTGCTTTAAGGTTGCCTCTACCTTGCGGTAGCAATGTACCTCTCATAGTCATGTTCCTCTTCACATGCCTCTCATATTATTTTGCTGCACAGTGGGAATTTGTAAAATGGTCCCTCCCTATTTGAATCACTACCTCATGCAGACAGACACACACACGCAAATGCACTTCTCAGACCCATCCTTCATACACTTGAATGACTCCCCACTGGAAAGTAGGAATATGTTCGGATATTATTCTTGCTGATTCTTAGGTAAACTAGCCCCAGGTTTGCCTTTAGTTCTCATAAGCAATGCTGCAGCTTAAAGATAACTATCTAATATGACCACTATCATCCTGAAAGCAAATCCCGTAGCAAGCAATGCTAAAGTAATACAGCACAATGTAATGAAAATAAATGTGACTCAAACAGTGGGAGTTTAAGAGAAAACCTGCAGTCAGTTTGGAAAAAGAACACACTCAGCATGTAAAAACAATATTAATTTCTGTGTTACAAAGTTTCATTAACCAGAATATGTATCTGATTAATGAGAACATTTAACCTTAAAGCACTGACATGAGGAGAGATTTAATTACATTGATAATAATATATAACAGATAATACCTTCTAGCTGTTTCTTATATATATATATATATATATATATATATATATATATATATATATATACATCACTAGTTTAAAAAGGTAAGCACAAAGCAGCATATGTCAAGGATGCTGAATAATCATGCAGGATGTGAAAATACATTGGAGTGTGACAACCTCATCTTTGGGAGTGCATTATTTGCCTAAACAGATTTTTTTCCGTAAATTGTTGAATTACAACTTTGTAGGTTTCTATATACACTCATATGGTTAATGAGATGTATTTTCAGCCAACAGAGCCCGTTTATTCTAGTCATTTTTAAAATAATTGTTCTGAGGTGTTTTCTTCTGTAAAGCTCCCCAAGATGATACTTATGACAGCCCATTGTCACCCACTTTTATTTTATTGTTGCTCAGAGGCAATCTCCCATTCCCAGAGTATAGCAAAGCATTACATTAGTGTGAGAATGTATGCATGTATGTATGTATGTATGTATATGTGCATGTATGTTTGTACATATGCATGTACGTATATGTGTATGCACGTTTGTACATATGCATGTATGTATGTGTTTACATTCGTATGTACATATGTATGTTTGTATGTACATATGTATGTATCTATGCACGTATGTATGTGTGCATGTAAGTACATATATATGTGTGTGCTTCATTATTGTGCCCTCATACATTATCATTCACTGCCTGTCTGCTCTAAGCCCCTACCCAATATCAGGGGCATATCGGGTAGTGCATCAATCATATGTCCATCTGCCTTGAAAGGAAAGCTGGCCATCAGCCACTACCTTTAATCGTTATATATGGGATTTCTGCATATAAAACATAGACAGAAAGGACCTAAATTGTCTGGAATCCTAATAAACAGATCAGTGGATTAGGGAGCAAGCAGACAGCACCTCTAATCACACAACATCAATCTGTATACTGTGACTTATTCTCCATCCTTCCTCCTTATTGTTATGACTCAAAAATACAGGCAATGACTCTGAGAAGGTATACTAACCAAATCACCCAGCTGACATAATCCTCAAAGCATAGAAGCAGTCACTTAAACTATATTTTTGTACACAACAGCCACATTGGTAAGTCTGCCATGCTCCAATGAAGATATAATTCATGAACAAGATCCCTTAAAGCAGCTTCCATTGATTAAGGTCTGGGATCAAGCTCAGGATTTTGACACTGCAAATGAAAGCATTTCAAAAAGAAAACACTACAAGTCTTTGACTTTTATAAACACATTTGATAGGATTTTGCTTTAAAAGCAGATTTCATCTTCCCCTAGGATGGGAACTAAAGTACAGCTTTGCTACATGTTGCTGACTGAAAGGCTATACCTGTCATCACAATTCATCTATCAAAAGCTGCTTTCGTTTTGTGGTTGAATCATTAGGTATCCAACCACATCAGGATGGCAACAAAGGTAGGCTAAGATTGCATGATACAGCAAGAATGCCCCAAAGACACAGGTGTGAATGCTCCAAATGCACAGGTATGTATACTCAGTTCTGTGTGTCATGTGTCTGTTCTGTATTTACAAGGCAGATCACTGCATGGTGATAAGTGTAGAGGCTAGCAAAGGACAACAGACTGATGTTTGTACATTTATAAGGAGATGATGATGCACAAATAACTACGACATTGTCAAATGAAGCACTAGGCACTGGCTCCATCCCTGCTGGGTAATCACCCACAGTATAGAATGAAACAGCAGCCTCAATCCTCAGGCAAACCTCAGGCTGTAGAGTCTGAGCTCTCAACATACCCAGTGGAGAGGGGTCCCCCATGGCCATGAGCATCATTGATGCCCTCCCAGGGGTGCCTGATGATGTTTCTTGTCACAGCTAGCTCCTGACATGTAGGCAGCTCTCAACTTCTGAACTAAATTGATCTTTCTATATGGAAAATAATACATTAGTGCTGCTAAAAGCTTTCTTTACTGCTCAGAACACTGATTTTAGGGAATAATGTTTAACACAGTCATGTAACAAGTTTGACCAATACCATCCCAACATCTCTTACAAGCATTATCAGATAATTGTTGACAAGTTTTAGAGATGGCATATGGAATGAATATATTAATGGAGTTCTGTCTCTTGCAATCTGTGTATTAATAACACAGTAAATCTGTTCATTATAGTGTCACTGGTAACAAAAACAAGCCAGTCTCCAGCTCAGTAACTGTAATATATGACAACAAGGAGAAAAAAATGCAGTATATCAGCAAGTGAGGTTACCTGTCAAATCTGTAGAGAGAAAAAGCCAAGGGTATGCCTGTTTCCAGGTAATGGCAGTAACTTAGCAAATTTGGCTATTCTGCATGTAGCAATATACTACCGTGCACAAATTAATACAGAATTCATTTTAAAAGGAGCAGTTGCTGTGTTTAAAACCTGTTGATGCAAACAAAAAATACAACAGGAGGCAGTGCATTAAGGGAGATGCAAGGATGCTTCTTTTTTCACACAGAGTTGTAAGCATAACAGAATAAGCTATGAAGCAGATTGACATTATCAAGGTGTGGCACTATTCTAATATCTAAACTAAAATTGGATTCATTCCTTCATACAAAATGATACCACTTACAATCGCATGAATCATTTGGGGAAGCATTGCTTGAAACTTCTAAGCTGAAGTCAGTTCTGATAAAGAGGCACCATTTATTTCTGTACTTTGCTGCCATAAACAGAATTTACACATACTGTAAATGTTTGTGATAATCTAAGAACTGAAAGGGAATTGGATATCCCATAGTAGTACCATAGCACTTAATTAATTAATAGATAATTGGTACAAGATTACTTAATGTACATTACTGTGTATCTTTTTTAATATTCTTTGAAATAATTTCCAGGGCACTTACAACTGTGATACTTTGAAGTATAATTGTACAAGAATTAATCAAGTGCACAACTATTCAGCAAAATAGTTTCCAAGGGCATATCACTGCTGCTGCTGCCTACATGGAAAATGATGTACAGGGAAGGTCCAAAGTTTCTTATTAGCCTGCGTGTTCAAAGTAGCATCTTTTCCTGCTAATAAATCCATCATCTTGGGATCACAATACAGATTATAAGGCCAGAAAAGCTTATCTGTAGTGCAACACCCTCACAACGGTGCTTTATGTGAGTGCGGTTGAGGTTGACAGTAGTAAAGTTGGGCCTTGTATATCCCATAAGACGCAGAAATTGCTCAAACTTGTGTTTTTGTTATGGAGTAATAGTGGTATTCTGGGGCTTAAGTAAGGTTTTATATTTGGTGTCACCAAGGGAGCTGATGGTCAGTTGTATTATATGAGAATGGGTAGGATCATGGTGGAATGGACTATCAACTGAATGGGTGGTCAGTTGTATTATATGAGAATGGGTAGGATCATGGTGGAATGGACTATCAACTTAATGGGTGGTCAGTTGTATTATATGAGAATGGGTAGGATCATGGTGGAATGGACTAGCAACTGAATGGAAGTAAGGAGTCAGAAAACCAGTAGCAGAATAACTTATCCAGTCAATAGGATGCATTAATTGAGATTGCTCAGTGAATCTGTGTTGGGATCAGTACCGTCTAATCATGACAGTTTTGGGAGTTTGATGCTGAAACTGTTGTTTTTTTGTTTTTTTGCAGATGACGTTAACATTAGAAAAGTAATATTAATTGGTAGATTCAGTCAACAATGGGACCTCTAGAAGTCAAGATTGTTTTGTAAGACATGGAAGTCAGAGGTTAGTCATAAAATATCTAATGTCCCGCAGTTACCGTCATGCAGGTAATTCTTGTGGAGAACACCATCTGGGGCATTTTACAGAAGTTTTAAAAGAAGAAAAGGAATGGATTATGCACAAATGTAAATAAGAACTGCTTCTAACAATAACAAGGTGCCGCAATCCATAGCTAGTTTTGCCTCTGCAGATACAGGGGTCATTTTGACTGTAGGTAAGGCACTGGATAGGTCTTATTTTTGGGTACAGTGAGCAGTTTTTGAGACCACACAACACAAGTGAAAAGAGACTGAAATTGTTGAGAAAGCAGAAAGCAGGGTAATTAATATGATGCTGGATTTGATAGGGTTTTCATATAAAAATGTCTATTAAAGTTTGATTTCTTTATACTAGAAAATGGGAGGGCTGGTGAATATGTTGAACAATTTTAGTGTAGACGAGTTACATTGTATATATGTATATTATACATTATGTCACTGTGTAAATGTTTACATTGTGTCTGTTTGCTATTTCTGCACTTATTTTAAGCTTTCTTATAAAGCAATACCACTGCATAAACTGTTATCACCTGTGCATGACATTTCCATGCAAATCACCAGCAAAATTCCATCAGAAAAACTTAGAACCAAAATAGTCAATCTATCTACCAACCTAGATGTTTAAAGCAGCATGTTTTGTTGATAATAACTACATCATCTTGGATGTAAACATACAGATCAAAATATAGAATACAAATCTGGGAAAATTAATCAAAAAATTAAAACTGCAAATAATAACAAAATATTTATTATTTGATCACTTTCATCCACAAGTTTGCTTCAGTGGACTTCATCAACACTATTAAATACAGTCACAGCCCACATTTATAAAAATCCTGTCTGCATCACATGATGTGAAATTCACAATCAAAGCAACTAATAAATAACATCAGTGAAACATGGTATAAAACTTAAACAATTCATTTAACACACACATAAGTGACATATAAAGCTATATTAAACACTACAATAACCACATGTTCAATAAATACACCAATAGTTGTTAAACAATGAGTCTAATATATATTACATATTCAATAAGTCTGTAATGATGAATCAATACATTGATAATATAATACAAGTTATACTGTATATAGTGCAACATTTAAAATTATGAAGGTAGATGAAGGTAATGGAATAGTGGAGATGGACAAAAATAAGAACATTGAATCAATACAAAAGGTGCTGGCTGACATAGGCTGCTATAATTATTGTTACAAATCAACTTATTCAGAGGAAATATAATTTGATAGATGAATTATTATTTGAGCTGTTGAATCAACAATATATAGATTTCAGTCTTTATGAATTTTTATATAATGAACATGCACAGCTGGGAAAGATTTTTAGAATTCCAGAAGAGTTTCAGTCTACCTTTTAGACCTACGGTAGCAGCTAAGAATAGCAAGATAGGATATATATATAGCTAGTTATTTGGATTTTGTTTTAAATCATATTGTACAGCTTTCAAAATTTTATTTAAAGGATTCTTGGGTCTTATTGGTCCAGATGAAACAATATGAATTTTTGGGAAATGAAAATTTCCTAGTTGCCATTGATGTGGTTTTGATATATACAACTATTTTGCAAGATATTAGTATGGATTCTTTAAGAGAATAGTTAAGTAATTATGCTAATTTTGGTAATGATGACGATTTTTTTAGAATATTTAGAATTTCAATAGATTTTGTGAACTAATGCTATAGAACCCCCTGGTTTGCATGAACACGTTTCCCTGAGCAGTATTTTGACATTAAAAGCTAACTTCTTTATGTAAAAAATGTTTTGGGGGGAGTGGGATGACATAATGAATGGAGAAAGTTTCATCAACTAATGAAAATTAACAAGATTTTACTTGTTAGGACATATTTATTTGTGAAGTTATCTTTTAAAAGAATTTATATTTTTGTAATGTTTATATTATTGTGGTTTTAAAAACCTATGCTTATTTTTACTTTTATTAAGGTAGCTCAATAAAATATGTACATTATTTACAGGAAAGGGTTCATTTATACCTTGGTAGGTGATTAAGGTGCAGTTCTTATTTTAGAACGTGATTGGAGGAATTGATTTGAACATGTGACATTTTTATGTATATCCACTTGTTTTTGTGTTTGTGAAAGTATTCTGATGAAATCCACTCTATCGGGACGAACGTGTTTAATGAGTTATTAAAATTCTGTGTTTTGGTGTGTCACCGTGGCCCTTTTATTTGTTGTTAGTTGTTGATTTTGTTATTTTTGTTTGTTTGTTCATTTGTAAGCAACTTGGAACTCACTTTGTATCAATACATTCCTTAAGGAACATGTTGTCCAATTTTAATCGCCAATAATGGGACAGCTTCTTCTCAAAATTGTCCAGTGGTTTCAAATTTGAGCCTTCTATACTAAGCAACTAAAAGTGCACAGCTATGTCATCTGTTCGCTTTTCAACCAACATCAGCTATTAATGTACTGTAATGAAACTAACGTCAAATGTTATGTTTGTACTGTTCATCAGTCATCTGTTCACTGCACTTATATATCATTTGCTGTTTTTGTACTGCAATGAAAATGATATTACCTGTAATGTTTGTATTGTTCATCTGTCAGCGGTTCACTGTACTTATATAACATTGGCTATTAATGTAATGCAATAAAAATTAGTTTAAAATGTCTGTACCTGGGCCATGACTGAAAACTGTCAGTAGAATAGCTCACCTACTTGGTGACCACATGTTGGGAAATTAATAAATAACCAGTCAAGACTGTTAAAGACAAGGGATGTGCCTGGAATACATTAGTTAGACTAGCAGGGAAAGGAGGTAATATGTTTTACAAACTGCAGGTAGTTTATTTATGGAAGACATGAGGCAGTATTTATTCACAATGAGAATGCTGGAATCATTAACCGCATTACTGAGAAAGATGTTGAATTAATTTTGCATTTGGAGAAATGAAGAGCAGCAGTTATAATGCCCTAACTAACTACAAAGACTCCTCTTTTCTTGGCTTTTTATGTATGTATGTATGTAGCAAATGCTTGTTTAAACATATTTTCAGAGGGATTGCATGAGTTTTGAAAATGTAATATATTAAGGAGTTTAGGATAGCTGATTATTTGTGAATTAGTTTCTGTTGTGTACTTTATCACTGTTTAACTGCTATGGCACATGGTACTTCTGAAACAATTCATCATTTTGCTGACGAAGTCCTGCCCCCACAAAACACACGCATAATCAAACACAATAATTTAACAGATGGCCAACCCAAGGAAATGTAGCTCATTTCCATCAATTTATCTTTGATGCTGCATTTAACACTTCTGTTAAAACATATATTTTTTTACTTTTATTTATGGGAAGGAGGGAAACGAAATCATAAACAGAACCCTTAAGAAATATAAGTCAGTAGGTAATAGGTAAACAAAAGCAGCAGGGTCTGTAGTGCCTTTTCACAAATCAGCTTGTTCCAATAAACTGCTAAGCTTTTATCAGCCTCTTCCTCTTCCTCTTCACCATCTATCCGCAGCTGGCTGAAGTGTTGTGCTGCACCAGTAACTTCACTGCTGTCACCTGCAGTTCTCCCCCTCTGTGCTCTCTAAAAAATCACGAGCTGTAAGCTGCAATTAGAGGCAGCAAACCCTCTGTTACTGCCATGGCCTTTTAATCCTTAAAACGTAGGCTTGTGTTAAAGTAAAAAGGCTCAGAAATTATGACATTTATATAAGTTATGTTTGGATTTCAGAATGCTTATTTCTCTGTTAGGTCTATTTTGCTAGTGTCTCTCCATGAAATACTATGGACTCTTTAGTATTTATAATATATCTTTCCCAAGTTAACCACAAAAGTCCTGTCTGTGACATAACAGGCCATTAAAAATGTGAATTATTGGTAATTTGTTGACCAGATAATTGAACTGATCTACAAAAGACCCTTTTCATCCTGACCCATGATACAGAAAGAACGATATATTGTATGCAATTTATCAGAGTGCACAGAACATATCAGGCATTAAGATTATCATACATATGATACATTGTGCTTTAATACTTGGTTGCAAAATGAGTCACCTTGCACACCTCATGCCCTCCAGTATGTAATAATACAGCATGTAAAGGTATCAAGGTTAATATTTGAGTGGTTGTAGTTGCAGGTAAATGGATAAAAGTAGAGAAATCTTGTTCACAAGTCTTGATGCTGTTTTTTTGGGCATGTTATACTGACAGATTAATCTGCATTAGAATGCGAAGAATTTGGGGGGATTATCATACTTTGCGAGTAAGTGGGGAACAGGCTCTCATAAAGATAGCGCATGGTGAAAATAAGGTAATGGGTGTGTCTACCTGCTCTGTGAATGACAACAACCATAACTGATGCAGACGGTGAAGTAACCTATGATGAAGAATGCGGTGACACAGGCAATTGCATCGCACATTTTTAAAGGATATATTTACCTCCCTGTGAATGACTGTCTGCTATCAAAATGATATGCTAAAAGCCAGGATGGGGAGGAAATCGTTTTCTAAAAATGATAGTACAAAATGAAATTGGAATGGAATGTAACTATTGGTTTTGTAGTTACACATTTTGAAATACAAGTCCATGTTCTATTACAGTGAGTTTAATGCCTAAATGCTTAGTACCTATCCCTTTTGAGACGGTCATAATCTGGATCTTCTTACAGACAGTATAAAGATACGTTCTGATTTATAAATTGATCTTTTCCACTGGCTAAACTCCACAAGACTGACGAAGCTGCCAGTCTGGATAGAACTGATGTCAGTCTCTTGGGAGACATATTTACATTGAATCCACTCTGGTTACATGTTGCTAATCAGACCACCTGAGCTCATGTCGTAGTTGTTTGGGCATAACAGCTGGAGCTTTAATTGTTCAAGCCACTGCAGATCTAATCATGTGCAAGCAAGATGCTGATTGTCATATGTTTTGGTCTTATGTGTGATCAATCTTGCAGCACCCCCCCCCCCCCCTGTCAGCTAACACTCTTATTTTGAGAATCAGTGACTTTGGAGTGAGAATAATGAAGAAAGATCATGCGGAGTGGGGGGGGGGGGTCGTCTCCTGAAAATGTACTTACTTCAAGTTGTTATATTTGCTTGCATTGTAATGCGCTTAAGTAGTGTTAGTCTGAATTACTGTGACTGTGTAATGCAAGCATTCTTTAGCAAGCATATGTGATCCGGGCTTGGTTATTTTGAAGATAAGATAATGAATCCATTTACTCTATATTATAAGACCATATGGGTGGGGGGAGAACGAAGGGAGGTTCCAGGTTTTCATAACTGATACAGCACAACATTTCTTGAAAAGACCATACAGACTGGGCAGTTCAGATTTCAGCATAGACAGACGAGGAACTGTGGCTGACCTGACTTGTGCTCTTGAGACTCAAACTCATAATTTTAGCCAGTATAATGAACTTAACTTTGGCATACTGCTGACCTTTTCATCAACCATTTATGCTCTTACAGCTTGTTAGTGCGCGAGTGTTTGATTCTCTCTCTCTTAGGCAGTTTCCCCTGCTTCCTCTGGTACCTCTCCAAGCAACCTTGTTTTATACTCCTTCAAAGAGAACTGGACTGAAATGCCTTATACCCATAAAAATCTATACCCAGAATGCCAAAGAATGAAGAAAAGGGAGCACAGTGAATGGGTCTGCATCTGTAGCCCTACTCCCACACAAGGAAATGGAACTCGTACAAGTTACCCACCAAAGCAATCTTCTAGAGAGTTGTAGCGGTAGCAGCAAAATGTAACATTGGGATTTACTCGATGGTGAAGCTATATTTCTTCAGTCATTTCTTCCATTACTGTCCAGATTCGTTTCAATGGTCAATGTTAGCCTCAGCCTAGCATTAGTAATGATGAGCCATGGTTTAAGGTTTCCATAAAAGTAGCACTGAGAAGTGCCTACAACATTTCTTCAAAAGCGAGAAAATGCATTTATGGTACACCAAACGTTAGGCAGGAATCAAACAGTAACTCCAGACAAAAACCAATTCCACCACCTAAGAAGACAGCTGCAACACTGGTATAACCCACAAAAGTAATGTTTATTAAAATACAAGAATGATTTAGCACTTTCGTCCGATATATAACAGACTTCTTCAGATTCTGGTGGAATTGTTTCATTTATGGTACACCAAATTAGCTAAAGGAATAAATACTTAACTCATCTTATTATTTTTCCAGAAGTGTGAACAAGGTAGCAACACTATACAGAGCAGTAGATTGTGCATAACAAATAAAGCTGCAAATTATCCAGAGTGCTAGGAAGGGTAAATAGAGAGAGTTAGTGTGACATACCTCTTCCCATGAAAATCTACAGTTATGCTCGCACTTGTTTGGGGGAGGGTTACTGTACCACTAGGTCATAACTTTAGGGCCACATGGGTAATGAACAGTTACACTATCCTCTCTAGCACATCCATGCCAAAATATATCTCACCAATAGACAGAGTTTGAGCTTGCAGGGTTTAGTAAATCATGGAGAGTAGTCCAAGTTTGCTGCCTCTGATATGTCATCAATAGAGAATTTTCTAAAATTGCTGTTTTGCAACTTTTGTGGGCTCTGCCTACCAGGTCTCGGGAGTGTTTTTTGTACTTATCATAACAAAAAGCAATACGATGGGCTGGTCACTTAAATCATGTAAGCTAAGTAACAAGCAAATCATTTTGTCCCTTCATGAAAGAGCATAGTTGGATTTTCTAAAATCGTGAGCCATTCTGGTGCCATATCTTAACTGTCAGCAAACATGCACTGGCTGTATATCTAGCACTTTTCTGGTTATATGAGTGAAACACTGGCTGGTTCAAAGAAATAGCAGATACCGCCTTTGGAATAAAAGAAATATTAGTTTTAAGTAACATCTTATCATGAAATATCACATATAGAAGTTTACACATCGGAGCTTGAGCTGCAGAGAGTCACCCTTTCTGAGGTAAATACCACCAAAAAACAAGATTTCCAGGAAAGGCAGTTCACTGAATCTCTTGGTTGTGGATTTTTCTAGCATAAGGTAAAGTGCCAATGAAGAGGTACGCGTTTTTGGTCCTTCACTACCACTGCTAGCATTTATTCTATTCTGCAATTATCTGTCTCACTCATGGACTTAAGGAAGGAACCACTATCACCAGCCAATGGGGAGTTTTTTTATTTAATTTTTTAGACTATCAAAATTTGGACTGGAAACAATCCCTAATTAGGGGACAAAACATGCAATGATGCTTCATATGTTCCAAAGAATGCTTCCTTGATTGGCTTTGCAAAGAGTTTTTTATAGCACCACCTTGTAGCTGAAATAAGCAACTTGCATGTAGCATAACACAGGAGTCGATAGTACAGTGTGCCCAGTTGCTGTAAACCAAGCCCTTACCAGGAAAGCTGTTATCAGCTGTTTGAGCCTCCCCCCAACAGCTGATCCTACAGTGATGGTGTCAGTACTCAGTCTTGGGTGGCCAACACCACAGCTGGACACTTTGCCACTGTTTCAGTGGACTGGTTAACCTTCTGGAAGATCTTCAATAAAAACCTTCTATAAAGAAATTTCTAGCTGAAAGATTGCCTGCTACCTGATGGAATACAGGTTGATACTGCAGAG
Source organism: Protopterus annectens (assembly GCF_019279795.1). Taxonomy (NCBI): domain Eukaryota; kingdom Metazoa; phylum Chordata; order Ceratodontiformes; family Protopteridae; genus Protopterus; species Protopterus annectens. The sequence continues at coordinate 434,097,991 of NC_056745.1, forward strand.
ACATGCACTTGATATGAACAGTAAGTTAGATGAGCTTCAAAGAGGTGGATTTCCTACAAGAAACTGCAAGCTAAGCTCAACACCCCTAAATGTGATCTCTTCACACCAGATTGTCTCTGTAGTGCAGCCAAGAACAGTTCTCAGCTAAGTTACTTTTATCGGTTGTTTTTTTTTTTTTTTTTTTTTTTTTTAACCTATTTTCTGCTGAATTTGAAGTTACAGCTATTGCTTCTCTGATTTTAATGGTTTTATTAACCTTGCTGGAAACTAATTTACTCTGTATTTTTTTTTTTTTTTTTTATGACAGGAGAAAAAACAGAATGGTTTCCAGGCTAGTGATTGCTATTTAATTAAAGAAAAGAAAAGTGTGTTGCTATTGGCTGGTGTGCTTTACTGAAGTTTTTTCCTATGTTTTTATCTAAGTAAGGTGTTTTAACACAGCGCCAACCGTAGAAATATGAGCTGAACAGATGCGTTTGACCTTCATCTGTACTCTTACCTGAGAGCGTGTTATATAAAACAACCTGGTAATAAATACAAATGGAAGAGCCACCAGTTGAAGACAAATGACACAGATACTGACTCTTAACCTTAATATGATGCCCACAATATATCACATACAACAATTGGACGGATCTTCCAGGACCTGGAAACAGGGCTAAATGGAAAACAAAATCAAATGTGTCCACACCATCTTGTTACAAATTCCAACTCCTCTGCTGGGATTCGTAAGTCTTTCCAAGTATGTCAAAAGAAATGACAACTTCAGCGTGTCCTGGATCACCCAACATTGTGGGACATGTCTGATAGTGCTCCAGTAGTATCCGCTTATGAAGATATCCAAGCTAGGTGCCAATACCTCTCAACTCATGCTTCTCAAAGCAAAACAGAACTGCCTGTAAACCAAGGCCTTTTTACATCACTGTCCTCTCCACCCAGTCCAGAAAGTGAATCTTATAATCCTGTAGAGAAACCTCATTGTAGTCACTTTCACATAAGAATGTCCTTCTCATTGGTCATTATGCAAACCTTATGAACACAAGTGACAGTGCGGACAAAAATCAATGAGTCTCCGCTGCTCCTTTATTGCTGTGCACTGTTGCACTGCCCATATAAATCATAGTGCAATCTCAGCCTGACAGCCTCATGATCACCCTTACTACCTGTGAATGACACCTCCTCTTCCTATAACTACTTAAGTTTGTCTAGAATTGCTTTCCCCTCAGATGGAAGATGCAATCCAAAATTCTGTTAGAGAAAGAGCTATGGTCATAAAATTAAAAATTATATATTTTTTAATCTTTGTTGTTCAATACTTGCTAGAGGAAAGCTCAGATGTATGCCAGATGTAATATGAAATGAGGTCAAGATAACAATGTCATGAAAAATCTGGAAATGTTCCCTCCTAGCCACTAAACTCTTTTTTCTGCTTCTTCACAGCCTAGCAATAGAAATCATCAGCAATACTGGAAACAAGGCAGAGGCTTTGTGATGTCCAATGTCCTGCCAGCCTTTTTAAGAGGTAGCAAATGGTATGACAGAACACATTTGAAGTTTTCTTCGTACCTCTCAACCTCTTAGAGCAAGAAATCTGGACAAAGCCATAGATAAAAATGAGACAAAGGCCAAAAAATAGGGACAGTTTTTAAATGTTGCTCTTATAAGCTTAGAAAGTTCATAGAATAACAGGTTTTGCATCAGCATGGATTTTTCTGAAGGATATGAAGTCTGAAACTCAAATGTCTGTCATTATTTTTGAACTTCAGTCTTTAATTATTTACCACTAATTTGCCAGAAAGGCACAATTTTATGAAAAACAGACCAAAAATATGAGGTTAAAATGGACGTTCTGCAAAAATCTATACAGTTGAAAGGTGCTGATAATACTAGACTTTGTAGCATTTAGGCTGAGCACAGTTTTAGAACCCCAAGAGTTTACCAGAGATAGTTCATGACAGTGAGTTTTGGTCAGAGGGTGAATTAACAACAACGTCCAACCTCATTTTGCAGTCATCTGCACATCTTATACCCATAGGTCTTGACTCTTTGTTTCAAAGGTTCGGGCATTGAGCCCCAGGGGACATGAATGATCACTTTCATGCATTTTGATTAGGCTCCTACAATTCACACTATGTGGGCTCTTTCTTTTAGCCAGGTTGCTATCCTTCTTACCAGATATGGGTACATTTTTAGTGCAATTAGGTTGTATAACAATGCCAGCATGGGGGGTGCCACTGAAGACTTTTTCCAGGTATATATATATATATATATATATATATATAGAGAGAGAGAGAGAGAGAGAGAGACCAAATGTACTGCAAGGCCACCATCAACAGACTGCATAATCCTTTTGAAGAAGTTAAGCAGATCTAGTATCATCATTCACAAAACTAAACTGTTGAAATCCATCTGTAAGGATTCATCTGTCAGATGTTCTCATAATACCTTCAATTATCATTTAGGCATCTCCGATCTATCCAAATGATTCACAAACATCTATTACAGCTCACAATTAAGCAGTGATTAGAAGACAGCTCTGTCTCTCCTCACCTGGGTGTCAAAACCAAGTAAGTGTAAGATTTCATGCTGCAGATATTACAGTGATCACACACCTTCAGTCCAAGGTTGTCTTGTACAAAGTCTAGTTATGGATAACCCTTGTGCTCGAATCTTATTTATGGGTGATCTACAACTAATGCAATAGTTTATTAACAGTTTACTGCTCAGGCTTAGATTAGAAAGGAGGAGCCTAAAAACCATCACAAGTCCTGTATAACAGCAACAATCCCTTACTAGGTTGTGGGATATTCTAAGATTTATAATTAGAATGAATGATATCAGCATGATCTAATACCCCAGCATTCCTCGTAGTATCCCCTTTGTGTTACTGTACATCTTTCCCTGCACCCTTCTTGAGAGCACATTGCAGTGCTTGTGATATGATAGAAGTTACACTAACAGTAACGGTGATGTCACAAGCACTGCAATGTGAAATTAAGAAGAAAAAAGACATGAAGTGAACTCATCTGTAACAAATACCCTGTACTAATAAGAATCCTGCCTGATCTATCTAGCTGTCAGTTTTCCTTAGTATTGTCTAAGTAGATAGAAGCTGCAGCTCTTTCCAAGCTGAGATAAACTGCTTATGCCCACCCCATATGGTCTTAGATTTCCTTCCTGTTTTTGGCATCACAACCTCTGCAACATGCTGTTTCCTATATCCATAACCCTTTCTATGAAAATATATTCTTCACACTCCTCCTGGTCCACCCACCTTCTGCATGTAAGCTGTAATCTAGCTACCTTCCTGCATTCTAGTGATTTACTGGACGTAAACATTTTATAAGGTCTTCTTCAGCATCACATATACACAACTCTTTATGATTTCAGTTGTGCAACCAGCATCATTCTTCAGTGCTGTTTTATTTTTTTGTTTGTGCTGATGTCTTTTCATAGACCAGATCTCTAGAAACATGCATAAAACTCTGCGTTTTCATTAACAATAGACACACATCATTTTTGGCTACATGGCTATGTAAAAATAAATAAATAAATAACTGCAAAAGATGAAAGGCCAAAAGGCTGAGCAGCTAGTTGCATCAGATTTTTAAAGCGTTAAATAAAACATATTTTGCTTATGTTACTTGTTCTAAGAAATGCTTCACTTCGTAGCCTTATCTTGTGCATTATTATATGTTGCGAGCATGGACACTGGAAAAGTGCACACAAAGCTATTATTGAGTTTTAAGCTTTCTTTGCACAAAATCCATAATTTCAGCATTGGCAAAAAATCATTTTACTAAAATTACAGAAAATACTACTTCAGTTAAAATTATTGAAAGGCTTAGTGAGCAAAATATTTACTCCAAGCATAGTTTTGACATTTTTTTGCTATATGTAGAAACTCTTCATCTTGTGAACCCTGAGTTTATTTACTTTTATTTGCATGTTGCCTTTGATTGTTGGGATTGTCTGATTGTGTTGGCATTATCCCTTTCCAGTGGAGGTCTGGGGAGAAAAGTTTCATATACAGCAGTAATTTTACATTTATTACACAGTTCACAATAATGTTTAACAGTGAAATTCTACATATATGTCCAAATATCTTACACAATACAACACAAAATATGGGAGTGTACAAGAAACAAAAAATGCTGGCTTATAAAAGTCAAAATACAACACAATACTATTGAATATTGTTATGCACATGTTATGATCAGAGAAAGGTAGGGAAAGTGGGAAAAAATACGCTCTTTGATAGAGTGCTGAGAAGTGTAATAAATTGTTAAATAGTGTAAGCGTATACTGTAATTTAGTGAGCTGAGAAAGATTAGTGTCAGGAAGAGAACATTGATAATGAATATAAGGTTAGAGGGTGTCAGAGAGAGAGTGCAAATATTTCTGGAAAGATAGTATTAGTGGTGCAAGGTTAGATATAGGGAAAAGTAAAGTTTAAGAAAGGCTTACGTGTCATAGTCATAGGGCAAGTGAAGGATGAGGAAGGAATTAGTAACACACTCCTGGTGTTAGCGGATGTTAAATATCTTTACAGAAGGATAGATCAAGGGAGATAGAGGGGTTGGGAGCACATAATTATCCTAGAGGGTTAGAGATTTAGAAAATTAGAGAATTTCTCACTTATATGACATGAAAAATGTCCTCCATTTAACTTTATATGGCAGTGACCAAAAAGCATTATTTTTTAACTGCTAAGATTTCTTTAGTAAGACTAATTTATCTTAAAAAAGATTTTTAGTTAATCTTTATATGCTCTGCGCCTACTGACCATTGAGCCCTTTCCATCTTCATCATCGCCTGTTTTTTCCTTATATGTACCTGACCATAACCCCCACCATAATTAGTCTATGGGTAGAATCCCACTCTTCAGTTGAAGTTCGCCTTGAAATGACTTTCTCTGTAAGTGAGCAGTGTTGACTTGAGAGCTGATGGATAGATAGGCTGCCACTCATCAGCCATGGAGGATGTATGCTCCTGCCTCCCAGCATGCACTCCCAGCAATATCCTGACATGCTATCATCTCACAACACTGCTCCTGTGACTGGTGCACAAATTGATTATCAACTAGTGTGCACATGCAGTTTGGTGTGCACACATCGCTGCCCATTCAACTGCCTCAGTGGGTGTCAATCATGTAGTTGTTTGGACTGCATTTTTACTACAAAACTACTGAGCCAACACTGGCAACCTATTCCCACCCTGCCTGGCTGGTTCCTCCAACGTCAAGACCATAGCCGGCCTTGGCATAGGCCAACTATGCGGCTGCCTAGGGCACCAGTCTAGCAGAGGCAGTTTTCTAGTATTTATTTGATATAGTTAGACCAGGATGGGGGCACCAGGTAGTGTGGTGGGGGGCGCCGTGGAGCCCTTTTGCCTAGGGCACCAGTTGACCTAAGGCCGCTGCTGACCAAGACTGTTAACTAATTCTGGTTCACCTGGATTGCAGTTAAGGCTATATCACTCTATGCTACAGAGACATCAAATCATAAAATAATTTTATTTTAGATGGCACCTTATCACAATATCAGGAAACAGCCACAATAATGCAACAAATAAACTTACATTGCATGGAAAATTCCAAAACTCAGTATTACAAAAATAAAGGATTTTTGCAGAAGGTAAAGTGTTTTTGCAGAAGGCAAGCCCACCCCTGCCCCCCACCATCCTAAACATTGGGAAGGGTTGCACCTTCCCCATTCTTGCTAACTATACAGCCTAGGTAAAAGTACAAGATCAAAGTACAGAAGTTATTAGTTTGTTTGTTTGTTAGTCATCTGGGCTGGTGGCCCATTTTCAGTGGAGACCTGAGGAGAAAAGCTCCACAACAAAAAAGTATCAATACAATAACAATAATAACAATAATAATACAAAGTTTACATGACAAGTAAAGTGAAACTGTTTACATAACAAACAATAATAACAATAATAATACAAAGTTTACATGACAAGTAAAGTGAAACTGTTTATATAACAAACAATAATAACAATAATAATACAAAGTTTACATGACAAGTAAAGTGAAACTGTTTACATAACAAACAATAATAACAATAATAATACAAAGTTTACATGACAAGTAAAGTGAAACTGTTTACATAACAATGTACATTCATGCTATGAACAAGTGCAAAGTGAATATACAATTGTGTGATAGTGGAGAAAAAAATAACAAAACAAAATATTCAGCCTAAACATAAACCGAGTAAACTGAAGGAAGTTGAGCCCTGTAGTTAGCAAGAAGATTTACAGCTAGACCATGAGAGAAAAAGCACTTAAGTATCATTAATCCCTAAACCAAAGTTGGTAGAGAAGGAGAAAAAAATGGAGTAGTAAAAGGAAGGCTAGGAAGTAGAGGATTGGGGAGGAGAGTTAGGGGAACAGAGTATAAGAGGAGGAAGGGGGTAGGGCAGTGTAGTTGCTAAGGAAGAGAAGGATGATATGTAAGTATAGTATTACTTAATGGGAAACCTGAGCATCTATGGTACTAGTGCATGAGAAAGTAGTAATATATGAAGAGAGGAAACATTGTTATCATCTGACAACTAGAAACTGGTTGAGTTTGTGTTAAGTTGGGTGGTGACAGGTACAGGAGTGAGAATTAGCAATGTAGTTATAACATTAAAGGGGAAGCAGTCAAAAGTGGACATCTGCCCTTGGCATGTTTTACACTAGTGAGAAGTCCATATATATCTTAAAGGCATGACATGGAAACTGGCTAGAAGTAAGACTGTGCTGAATAATCTTACCTTTTCAGACCCTCAGAAGATGATCATGGCAGGATCAAGATTGAAGCCCTCCCTCCCCCCAAATTAAAGTATCTAACTATAAAGGAGTAAAGCAAACCAAAATGAACAAATACAGAAAAATAATACACTACTGTCAAACAGTGAGAAATAAAACAAATACAGAAAAATAATACACTACTGTCAAACAGTGAGAAATAAAACAAATACAGAAAAATAATATGCTACTGTCAAGCAGTGAGAAATAAAACAAATACAGAAAAATAATACGCTACTGTCAAACAGTGAGTCATAAAACAGGGAGGCAGCACCAACTGTTTGTGAAATAATTCAAAATAAAAATAAACACTGCCAACCAAAAGAAGACTACACCCATATTTAGACAGCTTTACAGCAATACCAGATCCACAAGACATACAGGTTTGAGAGTTGGAAGGTGGTAACCTGCCCTGCAACAATTTTCTTGCATTTAAACACTTAGGACTATAGTAAATTTCATGTCTATATGGATTTCCTTAAAAGGAATCTATCCTGTAAGTATTATAACTTACATAGGACAGTACAAACCAGTGTATTCTCAGCCTCACCCCAAAAGGACCGAAGGCTTGCAACATCCCCTGCATGACACCAATCTTACAGCATTTTGAAAAAGTGTGACTAGAAGTCCAAGTTGCAGCCTCCCAGATATTCTTTGCTGATTCATTTTGAGAAAAGAATGCTATGTTGATAACAGATCTGGAAGAAGGGGCTTTAATGTTGCCAGGCAATAACGTGTTGTATCTGTCATAAAAAAACACAATGAAGTTGGTAAGTTGTTTACAAATAATCGGTTTAGTAAACTGGATAGCTTTGATTCCCTGTAATACAGATACAAAAAATTGTTCAGTTTACCACTAATATCCTTTTTAGACATGGTCAAAAAAGCCTGAGATTCAAGACACATTGTATCAGCCCTTTTTCTGGACCTATCAAAAGCATTTGATACCATCTCTCACTCTAGCCTCCTCTACCAGCTCTCCAGTATAGAACTATCTCCCCAGTCATTTAATTGCTTCAAAAGCTATCTCTCCAACAGAGAACATGATGTTAAATGGCAGAATTCCATTTCCCCTTACCTTCAGAACCCTACAGGTGTACCCCAAGGCTTTGTTTTAGGCCCTCTTCTGTTTAAGATTTTTATCAACAATCTCCACCAAGCTATCCTGCAGGACTCCCTAGTTCAGTATGCAGATGACTCCACTATAGTCTGCTCTGATTCCAACATAAATATACTATGGAAAACCACCCACATAGCATTTTCCACTGTGGAAACTTGGCTTCACAAAAACACCTTTCTTTAAATCCCAAAAAAACTAAATTTATGGCCTTCACTCCCAAGAGAAATACACCTATCAATAAAGCTGACCTCAATATATTCTGTCTTAACTCTGCCAAAATTGAGCTAGTAACCTATACCAAATTGTTAGGAGTAATTATCAATGAAAACCTTAAATTCAATCTGCACACCCAAAATAATATAAGTAAGAACAACAAAAAACTTGGACTACTCTATAAACACAAAACGTTACTCTCCCTCCCAACTAAACAAGTATTAGCACTATCTTACCTGTTATCCTCATTAACTTCTGGTGCACCTTTACTAACCAACCTGAATTCTTCCTCGAAAACAAAATTAGAAACATGCTATAACAAGATTGCTAAATTCGCTACAGTCGCCATACAACTCATCAATGTATTGCCCTACAAAAATTACACTGGCTTGAATCCCCCAACTACCTATTACTTCTTCGGCTCACAATTACACATAAATTTCTTCATAAACCACAAAACTGTCCTGCCCTTAGCTCCCTACTCACCCTTTACAACCCCATTAGGCCTATGCAATCTGAAAACCAACATATTCCTCACGTTCATAAACCCAAATGACCTGCAGGCCAGTTATTACACTCTTGGAACATTGCCAAAAACTGGAATAACCTACCTCCATTTATCCCCCGTACAACAAAGCCCTTCTAACTTCAAAACTGCACTGTACAATCATCTTCTTTCTAACTGGACTTGTAACTGTTCAGTTCCTTCCTCTGCTATTACTTAATCTATCATTCGAATCTAAATCTGTTTTTATCTACTTCTTGATCCAACTTTTTGCTTTCTTGATAATTCCCTAACAAACTCTTAACTACTTCATTCCTCCTTCTCCTTTCTCTTAACTCCCTAACCACTTTCCCTGTCTTCTCTCCCTCCATACATGTTCCTTCTACTTCATTCTTCTTCCTTCCCTCCTATCCTTTTCTTTTTTACGGTCCATCCTATTACTTTTCCCTCCCCCATTTCTCATTTTCCTCTTTCCCCTTTTCATTCCTCCTTCCTCCTCCCCTATATATTACAAAGTACTCCTCTTATGCTTTCTCTCTTTGCTGGATTTGCATGCATTCCTTGGTGCTCATAACTATATAATATTGAATTATTTTGTTTTGCCTAGTATTGTGTCATTTTATTATTGTCTGTATTATGAGCATGTTTAACTGCTAAACTGATAGTATATTAATATATCAGCTTTATCCATTTTCTAAAATTGTCTATGTAAATTTTCTACTAATTTCTTTGTTTTTGTAATTCTCTTGATCTTTTTTTTTTTTTTTTTTGAAATTTTTATTGAAACTTCTGGAAACTTTATGTAAGCCTCATTGGTACCTTGAGTTTTTCTCCCCAGGCCTCCGCTGAAAATGGGCTTATTTTGGCCCAGTGAACTTTCCTGGTAAACAAATGCCAATAAATTAATCAGAAAGTTTTGGTTAACATATGTAGTATGTAAAGGTTATAGGAACAGTCACAACATGCATAAATCTTTCTCCTATATTTCCAGCTTGGGAAAACAAAGACTAAATGGAAATACTGGGAAAGAGAAATTTTGAAATCACCTTTAAATTAGTTTCCAAATTTCTTGTCTATACAGGAAACTCCTAAAAAAAAAAGATATGAATAGTAATAAAAGCCATGGCCAGGTTAAGATAAACACAACTTCAAAATTCTAGATGACATTACTAAAAAATACATATAAACCATTTCAGCCCAGTGTTCCCAAGCAACTGGCAGGTATTTGGCAAATGGAGGGTTTAGAACTCAAACTCGTGGATTGCTAGAGGGTCTAGGTGTAACAGCACACACTCTTAATCCACTGTGCCAGATTGCTAGGCAAAAAATGAGTGTTTGCAATGAAAGATATTTCAATTCAACCTCAAAGTTCAGCTAGATATAAATTTAATCTTTCAAGGACTCAGGTGAAATAGGATATCTTGGAGGTCTTATGAAGGAGTCCTTTGCAAATTGTTTCACAGCTACATGGGAAGCCACACTACGATAAATAAGTAAAGACACAACATGGCCAATTGATGAACCTTCACCAAAGATATCCTAGTTGTCCATTAAACTGTGAAACAATATACAGTCTATGTTTTGTCTTGAGAAATTCCTCAAAATGAGAGAGATCATCAGGAAGAAAATTAGTAAAAACGAGGAGTCTTTGTCTCTTTCATTTTAAAAGTGAGGCCTTACAGTTCTTCAGTAAAAGGACAAATAAAGGCACACAAAAAGTGTGTGTGTTCAACAGTTAAAAAGAGTGTTACCTTGTTACCAGCCCCACATGCAACAGACAGGGATGCACATTCACATGAGCAGCAGCCAAGAATGAACCAGCAAAGAACCTCAAGCTAGCGTAAGAGTCAGTAACACAGACTCTGTTTCAGCTTTTGTAATGTACTTTTGCATATGGCAGCAGAACTGAAGTGAAGAAAGCACATTTTTTGGTTACTTACCAAACAATAGATCTTTGAACAAACTCCAGATCATTACATTTAGGATCGTTCAGCTTCTGTACACCTTTGCCCCAGAAACAGTTTTTTTCAGTGGTGGATTCTTCTGTACCATGCCAAATGGGCCTCATGCTTTTTTTTCTGTACTGATGTAGGTGCTGCAATATTTTGTCAGTATCCCACTTTAGCACTATTCCCTTAAGCAGAGTAGAGCAGAAACTGTGCTTGTAATAAAGTACTATTCTAAGGGGCACCAGTATTATTCAGTATGCAGCAAATGTAAACCAGTATAAAACATGCACCAGAGGCAAACCCTAGCTCCTAGAAATGCTAAACAGTATAGTAATATATAATACACAGTACGCAATACACATAAACCAATATAAAACATGCACCAGCGGCAAAATGTAGCTCCTAGAAGTGTTAAACAATAGAGTAGTATATAAACCAGTATAAAACATGCACCAGAGGCAAACTGTATCTCCTAGAAGTGCTAAACAGTATAGTAATATATAATACACAATGCTCAATACACATAAACCAATATAAAGCATGCACCAGCGGCAAACTGTAGCTCCTAGAAGTGCTAAAGCATAGCAGTAATATATAGTACATGACAGATGTAAACCAGTATGAAACATACACTAGAGGCAAACTGTGGCTTGTAAAAGTACAAGCACCTACAGTGCATAGAGAATAACAACACTTGTAAAAGTCATAAGTTTTCCATATAATAAATAATAATGTTAACTTTTTCCAATTCAGACATATTGAATAAAAGATAATTATGTACAAAATCCCACAGGAAGAAGAAGGAGGAGGAACTTTTGCTACATAGTGGGGTCTTGAAGCTCTATTGTCATATTAAGTACCTTATACAAATGTACTAGTTTCTTTGGGGAGTGTTACTGTTAAAGTAAATCATAACATCTGAGTAGTTTCCCAAGTGGTACTAAGTTACATCTGGAAGGCAGGTAGTTATCAAGTGATAATCACAGAGCACACGTGAAGTATATTCTCTATTTAATGGACTAGTTAGGAAGAGTGATGGTGCACTGCATAAACATAGCAGCACTGAACAGAATCTTTTTGTCCTGACAAAGTATCCATACTTTATCTATTACTCGAGGTAGGAGTAGAGAAAAAAAAGTGCTAAATATTTCTAAAGCCATAGTATGTTTCTGCCATGAAAGAACTTAAAAATACTGCATAAAGAACAGTTGCCTCTGTAAAAGAAAGTTTGGTCTTTAAAGTTCTGAACCAGAACATAAAATTAAAGTTCCACTTGTGGTACATATCACTGCTATGCCATGTGAAGTGCGTAGGCAACTTCATGACATAAAATATAAGGGTGTATTAGCTAGACAGAGAATTAGGCTCATATCAACAGAATTCTGAAGCACACCAGTTGAAAAACATTGACTTACCATGTGAAATGTCATATATTACAGAATTTCCCAGCAAAACATTTAGTTTATTCCATTACCAAAACCAATGTACTTTAAAGCACCTCACAAATCCCAATACAATATATAACTGTAACCTCTTTTGATTGTGATTGTCTAATATAAGTGTGAGCACTGAATGGCAGTCAGTCAGTTCTATTTCGGCATATAAAGACTCATAAATTACTGATATGCAGGCCTTAAAACTGAAAAACTACATGTGTAACTTATCAATTTGAACAGGCTCTTAACTTAATCACTTTTTAACCCATTAGCATATCTCTGATAAAGTTTGTCATTGTAATTATAGACAAAAACAAATCAAATACTGCCTGCAGATATACTTGTCCATAGTGGCATAGGTACCTTAAAGAATCAAAGTTGGTCTGTGGAGTGGCATCATATTGACACACATTTTTACAAAACAAAATGTGATGACCAGTGCTGGTACCAGCATTTGATATATGGAAAGAAATTAAGGCAACTTTGAGAAACAATAATATTTACCAATAAGTGCCCCTTCTTTAACTGACATTAACACTAATAATAAAGCATTACTAGACAAGTTTATCAAACAACGTAAAGTTGTTTTGTTACTATATTACAGCATTTTAATAGTGAACATCAAAAAACTAATCCTTATCCTTATCATTTGTCAAACAAGAAGATTGTAAAATCTAAAACTTTTGCTGCATTTCCCAAACTCCATCTCTAGGAACTCTTTAAGTATTTACTGAATAGCTGTCAGTGATGAGAAGACAAAGCAGCTTAACTGTAAGCATAATACAAGTTAATACACTACAGCTGAAACAATATATCATTGAGTCTAATTGTTGTTGAATGTCGCTTTTCACTATGAAGGAAACAAAGAAGTTTATCTGTGAGCATACAGAAACCAGTGTTTTCACAATAAATCGTAAGGTAGCAGCCTTTCTAACCACAATAAAATGCCCTTTTCTAAAGTAAATCAAAAGTAGAGAAAATATCTTCCATGTTGATTGAAAATAATATAGAAACTCAAGCCGGGTATGTTGGCTGCAAACTCTCTAATGGAAATGGCAAACTAAGGTATATACAGAGACTGCAAAAGAGCTTGGTGAATACCAGGTCTATAAAGTAAGTCAAGGTTTGAGAAATAACAGCAAATAGTCTTAATGTAATGTATGAAAAGATGTATTAATACTTTATTCATAGGTTTATAGGTTAGTATTAGGCTAACTGCCCTTGTGAGCCATTGTAAGCCTAGCCAATTATTCCTTGTGAGACTTAAGCCCTGCACCTTGTGTTTGTAAGGCAAACACCTTAACCATTGGGCCACCCTCCCTAGCTGAGGTTATCCTAAAAACTAGATAGGAGGCATGAATCATTGCTGCAAAGTGAGTTTAAGCTGTGAGTATGAATACTATGGAAACCGTTTGAAATGTAAAACCTAATTAACAAGCCAAGTGCAAGGAGAGGAAAATCCTCATGCAAACTGCATAATTAATTCAATTATAGTCTAAAAGTTTCAGATAAGAGATGATGGTTTCAAGAAAACCTACGAAATCATCTGATTATCCTATAAATTAAGGCTGATTCACGGTGCCTAACTCAAAAGGAAGTACACTGCAAGACCTTTCATGGCACACTGACTACTGAAATGACATTAAAAGTAATGGAAAATACATAGGCTGTGAAATGCTCTTTAACTCTCTCGAGTTTTATAAAGTAGGAGAGAATAATACACATACTTAGGTAATTTAACTTGCAAATATTTGTCTTCTATTTAACCACTGCAGATTAATATTTGTAGAATACTTTATCTATCTGTCTATCTATCTATCTATCTATCTATCTATCTATCTATCTATCTATTTTTTTTAACTGGGTTAGTTCCACTAGCCTAGTAGCCTCTTTTCAGCGGAGGCCCAAGGTGGTACTTATATTACTAGGGGAAATTTGACCAGGGCATTAGGGAACCCAGGGTGTCTCACCCCTTACTATTGAACATACTGTCTAACTTAGGCTTCTCACATAACACAGTAAAATAGTTTCAGAGCTACCTCAAGGATTGTAAACAAGCACTGAAATGGTCCAATGAACTCTCACCCTTTCTCCACAATACTATTGGAGTCCCTCAAGGCTCCAGCCTCAGACCCTACTATTCAACGTTTTCACAAACAACTTTCAGACTGCCTCTCACCCTGGAACCTTCATTCAGTACGCTGATGATTCCACCGTAATCTGTACCACTCAATCACTACCAGAACCACTTTCAAAAATTCAGCAGCCCTTTACAGCAGTTGAATCCTGGCTAAGAAATGCCCAACTCTTTCTTAATCCAAAGAAGACTAAACTAGTACTCTTTTATCTCAAAAATACCTCCCCTGTCACTGATCATTTCAGCATCCTTTCATTTGATAACACTGTCATGGAAATAGTGCAGGAAACCAAACTTCTAGGTGTTATCATTGACAATAGACTTTCATTCGACTTCCATATACAGAAAAATGTAAAGAAGACTTATAAAAAACTGGGACTCTCATATAGAAACAAACATTTCTTTACTGCAGCAACCAAAACTACCCTGGCAAAAGCATTTTCACTTCCCTCCCTTCTTTATGGTGCTCTTATCCTAACTAACTTACAAACTTCTACCCTAAGCAAGATGGAAGAGTGCTACAACAAAGTTGTAAAGTTTGCGACAAACTCTAAATATCACACACACAGCACTGTAAACCACTCTTAGAATTAAAATGGCTTGAACTCTCCAACCAACTTGCCTTTATTTAGCTATCCACCTTACACAACCTTATTTTCAAGCCTACTGCCTGCCTTTACTAGCCAATCTAGTCACACCTTACACACCAAATCAATCCCTGTGATCAGAAGACAAAAATGTCTTAGCTATCTCAAAACCCACAAGAAAACCTGGTCACTCTCTGTATTCATACTCTGTCTCTATACTATGGAACTCACTACCTCTAGCTAGCAGGTCTATGCCTGGCCTAACCCATTTCAAAATCATCTCACAAATACATGGCTCTGCTCCTGCATAAAGCTTGCCTAATGCTCAGCTCTTTCCCCTTCTTCCACACTAGCCTCATCCTCCTCTTCTATCACATTTCACTCCCTCACAGTCTGCAAGGGTCTAAAGCTCTCCTTACTCCAGCTCTGTTTCTATACCATATCTTTAAGTTACTGCTCAAGCTGTAATGTCTCTATTCTTAACTCTCTCACTCGTTTTCTGCATCACTAACTTTCTGTCTATTATTTTCCGAACTGAAACCAACATTCTATTTTTCATGTACTACAACAGTCAATGTTACACATTGCACTACCTACATACTACCTTTGGACGCTATCTACTCATAGGCTATGTATACGGTGAGAGTGACTATTATTGTCTATAATGCTTTAACCCTATAGAATTGTCTACATGTGGAGTATTTATTGTAATATCTTGCAGCATAGCTTGTGTTCTTTCAACTTATTTTTGTATAGTTTTTCTATTGTTATTTGGATTGGATTATACTGTATTTGTATTGTACTGTATGTGGAACTTTTCTCCTCGGGCCTCTGCTGAAAATGAGTTCTGCAGACCCATTCAAATGACCCAGGTAAAAAAATGTCAAATAAATAAATAACTTCCACTGTTCTTTTTGATAGGTGCCATGGGATCTTTTGCATCCACCTGAACTACCACCAACTCAAGAAGGTGGGCCTTGGTTTAAGATGCCATCTGAGGGATGACGGTCTCAGGAGTACAGCATCCCTTAGATGTTTTCAGGTATGATATATACTTTTTTCTTTCACGTACATAATGCAATTATTTGTGGTTGATTGTTTGTTTATCCTATGTATATCTTATTTGGTAAACTGCTGTAGTTTGCTTATGTGTAAGACTTTAGAATGTTTAATGCTTTATTGTTATACGTTTCACCCCTGGGAAGAGCTCCAGAGAGGTCATTTTGGATCAGTGCTCTGCCCTAGTCACCAACTCTAAATAAATATGTAAAATAAAGAACTCTCTTAGTACTGCAACCACGGTTAAGAGGTGGGATTCACAAACACTTTATTCTGTGAGGTAGAGCTGATATGCGCTAGAATGGAGTAGCAATGCCCTTTGTGAGTCGACAAGAATACAGTGGGATAAAACACTGCATGTGGTCTTATCTCACTGGGAAGGCACAGGGCTCTACACACAGAAAACACATGCAAGTGATCTCTCCTAGGAATGTATGAGACTCAGAGACACTAAAAAAAAGTGCATATAGAAGTTATGGAGATGGAAATGTATACTTGCAGCTGGTGTTGTATGATTAACCATGCAAATCCTTCTTTCATGTTGATGTGCTGCTAAGCATACAGAGCTGAACAGTGATACAAATTAAATAAAAAATATTTTATACACAGCAGTAAAAAGAATTAATTGCTATATGGGCGTCACAGGCAAATGTGAGACAACAACCCCACCTCTACCTTCCCCACTCCAACATGGTCACACTGCAGATCTCCAGCCAATGGGATCTCTTGCATGAATTTTCCATTACTGACATTACAGTGCAGCATGGGGGTGGGGGTGAAGGTGGGCTGCATTTCTAAGTGTGTCACCTGACAGGTGAAAAGTTAAAAAGAAGTCCCACCTGCCTGAGCTGGTGGTACTCAGCTGGATGTAAAAGATTCCATGACACTTATTAAAAAGAACAGGGGAGATGTACTTTTTATATTCATGATGCACTCGTACTTCCAGTATTATTAATAACTTGATATCATTCACAAAGTAATTACTCTGTTTTCATGTTTTACACATGAGATTCTTTAACATTTTCCTTTGCCATCCCATCCTTTCTGCTACAATCAGTTCTGTATTCTGTTTTTACACTTTCATAAAATTATGACTTTAGCCATCCAGGTATATACATGAACAGAAAAGAAAAAAAAATAATTTATTTATGTATTATTATACGTTACATATATGTTTTCTTTCTTTCTTTTGTTGTAACAACTGTCTTTCATGGGAATATTACATAAATTTCCTTCCCTTAAATCTCACAACCCCCCCACCTTAAAATTATTATGCATCCATTGTTCCTCTAATTCCACATATTTCTATGCAATTTGCCTCTTCCTTTTTCTATACATCCCACTTTCAATTCTTTTATCTCTGATACAATTTCACAGTCCTGCATCTTGTTATATGACTGTTCTTCGCATGTATATTTCTGTTTCTTAACATTATAAAAAGTAGTTCCATCATTTTCTTGTGCATGTCTGTCTGTATTTATATAATTTCTGTATGATATATTCATGTCTGTTCTCTTTAAAAAATGATATAATTATACTGTTCTTTAAACATCTGTCAAAACCATTTCTGTTTTTTTTTTTTTATGTTAAAATAAAATGTTCAGTAGATTCTTCAACTTTGCACACTTTACGTATCCTTTTTCTCATTGCTTGTATTTCATTTGTCCCTTCAGAGGTAATCTGCTTAATAAGTTTCCATTAAACATCTGTAGTTTCCCAGACTTCTTCAAATGCATCCTGTCTCCATTACAGCCTTACCTTCTTCTTACGCATTCTGTTCTGTAACCCTTTCATACAATTCTTTCCTATTAACCGTTCCTAGTTCAACATGCATTTTCCACATTCTTTGCATTTTCCATAGCATACTTCACATTATAGTTTTCGTATCTTGCCACATTACCTTCATAATCCAAAATAAATGTTAAGATGCCATGTATAAAGCAAGATGTATTAATTCTAATACTCTTTTCCTCTTGGTGCAGTTCAATACCTCCTTTTATAGAATTCAGCCTGGAGCTCCATATAATGTCGAGTACCATCTCCAAAACTACTTTCTCTCTATCTACTGGAAATGGATGTACACTGCCCACTTAATCCAACTTCCACAAAACATAAGACTATCAAATATATGATTTTCTTATATGACATCTGAAATGCATTCCTCATTATTGTAGTATCTTTCTTTCTTCTTTTTTCCTGTTGTTTAATCATCACATCTTGCTTAACAAATTGTATTCCTAGGACATTAATCCCACACATATATCCTCCCTATTTTCTCTGTATCTACAAATCATTTGCTTTTTCGTTTGTTTAGTCAGTCTCAAACCTACTTCTTTTGATTCCTCCTGTATTATCACCATCACCTCCCTCATATGTACTCTGTTTTTTGTTAGGACTTTAAATTCTGCTACATAGCACCTGTACAGAGGTAAAGTACTACTCCCGTCATTTCCCACAGAGCTCTCTTAATTCTTCTTGTCAATTTCCTAGCACTGCATTCATCACTATAATAAGTGTAGTCATACTCATTCCATGCATGAAACTGTTTGCCAAAGTCAGTGTCCCAGTCTCTGGAACATTAAGTATTCAAAAAAGTCTAAAGAAGTTCATTTGTGAACTTGTGACTGCTGTGGATGTTCTTGCCAAGGCGACTGCAGGTAAAAAGTAACTTCCCAATGCTAAGCCCATAGGGCAAGATCCAGCACAAACTGACCACTACATAACTGCCTAGGGCCTGGTGCAAATGCTTAAACAAAAAGAGAATAAATTCTCCTGCCATCCACATCAGTTACTTGAGTCCACTCCGCTGCTACTCTCCTTTCACTTCTGGTCTTTTCATTGGATCAAATGCTAAGACAATAAGAGTAACAGAAGCTTAAACAGAAAAAACACATTTTGTTTGTGTGTGTGTGTGTGTGTGTGTGTGTGTGTGTGTGTGTGTGTGTGTGTGTGTGTGTGTGTGTGTGTGTGTGTGTGCATATGTGTGTGTGTGTGTGTGTGTGTGTGTGTGTGTGTGTGTGCATATGTGTGTGTGTGTATGTGTGTGTGTGTGTGTGTGTGTGTGCGTATGTGTGCATATGTGTGTGTGTGTGTGTGTGTGTGTGTGTGTGTGTGTGTGTGTGTGTGTGTGTGTGTGTGTGTGTGTGTGTGTGCATATGTGTGTGTGTGTGTGTGTGTGTGTGTGTGTGTGTGTGTGTGTGTGTGTGTGTGTGTGTGTGTGTGTGTGTGTGTGTGTGTGTGCGCTCACTCAGACTCCAGACCCCATTTCAGTGGATTAATGGACTATCACCACCCTACAACAACTCACCCAGGAATCCTTTAGCTCTGTGGAAAGTTGGATCACTGAGATCCAACTTATCCTAAACCCAAATTACTACTTTTCACCCCCAACAAAACCATTTCCACCCTCTGTCCTTCACTATCTCCTCCAAAAATGGCACTATTATCTCTCCCTCTGACCATACCAAACTCCTAGGCATTAAAATTAATAAAAATCTACACTTTGATGTCCACATTTCACAAACTATCAAAAAGGTCCATAAAAAATGGGAACACTATATAGTCACAGGAAATCCCTCTCGAAACAAGCATGGATTACCCTAGCCCAAACTCACCTCTTGTCTACCCTAATGTATGCTGCTCCATTTCTTACCCAGCTTAGAAAATTTGACCTTGCTAGACTCGAATCATGTTATAATAAAATCGCCAAGTTTGCAAACAACTCCACTTTTAGAACCCACCATTAGCAGGCTCTAAGGGAACTGCAGTGGCTGGAACTGCCCCAGCTACTAACCTATCACCAATTAGTCATTGCCTACAATGTGGTAACACATCCAGAAAAAAACCCTGCACTAGGCCAACTTCTCACCCACTATAATACAAATCGTCCTCTGCGATCTTCTGACAAATCTCTCCTCTGTATCTCTAAGGCTAACAATACTGCAGGAAAAGCACTGTTCTCCCACTCCAAAGCTAGAACCTGGAATAATCTCCCTCCTGCTCTGATTTCTGCCCCTACCTCTTCTCACTTTAAAAACTCACTTAGAACACACTTAAAGAATAAGTGGCTATGCCCATGTATTACATAAGTCTTCAAATTATTCCACTTATATACCTCACTTCCTAATATACCTACTGTAATGGGTCTATATTACGTAGTTGAAGTGCTGTAACTTTGACTGACATATGTTCAAACACATATGTCCAAAGTTACGGAACTTCGACTAGCTATAAAAAAAATAAAAATACAACGGAAAACTAAAAAAATTGTTGTATGCAGGGGGCAAGCCCCTCCTGCACCCCCCCCATACCCCCTGCTACTTAAATATACCAACTCCAAGATCACACCACATTGAAGTGATTGGAAACCTCTGCTTATGGAGATTTCCATTCACATGCTCGAATATTTACAAATTCGAACATATGGTCTCAACCATATGTGGCTCGAACTTGTAAATGTTCGACTATGTGATAGGGACCCTACTGTAATATATATTACAGTCTAGGTCTTCTCCTAATACTGATTGAATATGTATACTTATTCTGTTATTAACCATGCATAACTATGTTTTCCTGTCTATATAGGTCTTGTTATGTCTTCTGCTGTATACTGTATTTTAACATATTGTGTAAAATTTTACTTACTGTAGAGCTTTTCTCCCCAGGCCTCCACTGAAAATGGACCTGTGTCCAGTCGGACCATCCCGGTTAACAAATGTAAAATAAAATAAAAAATAAAAATAAAATAAATAAATCAGAACCTCCAAGCCATTTCTAGAGTCAGTCAACAATGCCGTGAGAATCACTCAAGTCACTGGAGTGCCACTCAAGTTTAAGATCTTGGACCCATTTCATTTTCCAGTAAATCACTGAAGATTATCGTTAATCAATAACTCCAGTTATTAGCATATGATTGAAATGCACATAAATATTTTACCTCCTATCTAATCTTTTCTATGTGTTAGAAACAGGTAAAGGGACAACCCAGAAGTGCTGTCTGATTAAGTGACTTGCTTGATCCTGGGTCTCCCCCTAAAAGGCACATTTTGTCCATTGGGTTTACCTGGTCAAAAAGGTTAAGTACTTTCATTTCCTTTAATACCAGAACTTCATCAGAATTAAAACAGTGGTATTAACTCATTTAAATACCTTTAAATATAATCATATGACTCAGATTAACAATTGTTAAGGCACCAAATAAATAAACATTGAAAAAAAATAAATATAATACAGCTAAAACCATTTATAAAAATAATATTTTACAAAATAGCATTTTATTAAATTAATACTCGGTTAGAGATCTTAACAAAAATCTTATGTTCATTGATTAATTTAATCCCAGGTATTTGTCAGTATTTAAAAGCAACTGCCTGCCTAACTCTTTAACTTCAAGTAAATTATTAATGTCCTCTTTTTTGAAATCTTAACACACTTGATAAATCACAAAAAAGTATGTTTTCTAGTCCTTACATACACAATAATGTTAAAAGGTGTATTTTGTACAGATGTTTACATATTCTCTGTGAGAGCCTTCTAGTGTTTTTCCTACATAGAAGCAGTCACAACTAGGACTGTAAACAACATTGCTGGATTTGCATTTATAATGCCCACTGATACCATAACTTTTATTTAAATGTTGTAAAAATAAATGTGAGCCACTATCTATAAATCTGTAGTATTTATGATTATTTACAGTATCCACATCCACAGGTACCTTTTGGTTTATTGTGTCAATTTTAGGTACCAAAAAACATTCTTTTCAAGCAAAGGTTTTAAGTGTCTACCTTTTTTCCAAATAAAAATAGGATAAAGTCCTAAAACGTCAGCCATCTCAATATGGCTTTAATTAATTAACACTTGTCATGAGTTACTTTTTAACATCCATACTATCCATTGAAATACCAGTGGTATAACTTATACTGTAATCAGTGGAGCACTTTAATGATTTAGAAGGTCATTTTTTTAATATAGCTGAAATTGTACATATTTTATTAAACATATTATCAGCTATATTAATAAGTATTTTTTGTCATGTCCCCAAGCAGTAAAAAGATCAATAAAAAAATCAAACTATTTCCTAATACTTGTGTCTTCAGAAATTAGTCTAGATGACCTAATAAACTGCCCTCAAGCCATATTCTGTTTCATTCCAGGATGGTAACTGTCAAAATAATGGTAACTGTAGCAAATGCTGGTTTACGATGCAATCTGCTAATGAACCTTTACTCAATTATACCCATAGTTATATTTTTATCTATAATGTTAACAGTCAAACCTTGTCACTGACCATAAAATTAAAAAAATAAATCATTGCTGGTGTATAAATAACTAATAAAAGTGAACAAATCCTCTCCTTTGTCACACTAATAAAATAAAATGAAGAATCTATAAAATGACACAAATCTGTGAAAAGGATTATGATAAAAGAATTTTTCTTCCCAATGCATTAAAACAATATTAGCAAATCCTGGGGCAACAATGACACCCATTGTCACCCCTTTTATCAAATGATAGTAGCTTTTGTCAAAAACAGAGAAGTTATTGAAAAGTAATAGATCCAGTAAGGACCTGACTGCAATACCAGTTCCATTATGTAAACAATCCAACAGCAAACGGAGTCAACACACAGCTAAACATGCACTGCTCATTCAGCAGTAAAAATGACAGTAAAAGCAATTAAAACATATATCTTTACTTCATACTTGGATTGTTTACATACAAGTTTTGGAGCAGAGCATTTACTGCATTGGTTGTAGCAGTTTGTTTTGTGATTTACCATTTCCATTATATAGACAGAGCTGCTCTGCCCAAGAACTTCTGCTGGACTTGGTAGCCCCACAGAGTTCTTGGATAGTTTCAGCACTAAACACGTACAAGATGATGCTCATTCATTTAAAATGTTTCTGAATGGCATTATTTTTTGTCTGGGCATAGTGGGCCAACATTCAGTTTAATACCTTGACATTGTGTGGTATTGAATTAGGCAGATCCCATCTCTTGGAGTGATGTCATGCTGGAAGGGGAGACAGCTTGAATTTTACAGTTCAGAGTATTGAGGCTGGATATCATAGGTTATGTGTTCTTGCTACTCTAACATTTTGGAATCTGGACCTGAATGTAAAACTCTTACTATTTGCTACTTATTTAATAACATTTTAATATTCCCCATGCTAATTAGTGATCTATGCCATCGAAAGCTTTTCCAACATCACCCACAATCTGCTTACTATAATTTTTCTCCCTTTTATTATGTTATAATTTCGTTGAAGAAACTCAGTATTTCCTTTCCTAC
Source organism: Protopterus annectens (assembly GCF_019279795.1). Classification (NCBI taxonomy): domain Eukaryota; kingdom Metazoa; phylum Chordata; order Ceratodontiformes; family Protopteridae; genus Protopterus; species Protopterus annectens. Next base: position 434,121,086 of record NC_056745.1, read on the forward strand.
TCTACCACCCATTTTAATGTTTTGTATTACTTCTGTACTTTACTATACTTCATGCATCATATCATGTAATACTTTACTTCTGTGCTTTACTTTATGCATCATATCGAGTAATACTTTACTTCTGTACTTTACTATACTTCATGCATCATATCGAGTAATACTTTACTTCTGCTGTACTTTACTATACTTCATGCATCATATCGTGTAATACTTTACTTCTGTACTTTACTATACTTCATGCATCATATCGTGTAATACTTTACTTCTGTACTTTACTATACTTCATGCATCATATCGAGTAATACTTTACTTCTGTACTTTACTATACTTCATGCATCATATTGTGTAATACTTTACTTCTGTACTTTACTATGCTTCATGCATCATATGGTGTAATACTTTACTTCTGTACTTTACTATACTTCATGCATCATATCGAGTAATACTTTACTTCTGTACTTTACTATACTTCATGCATCATATCATGTAATACTTTACTGCTGTACTTTACTATACTTCATGCATCATATCGTGTAATACTTTACTTCTGTACTTTACTATACTTCATGCATCATATCGTGTAATACTTTACTTCTGTACTTTACTATACTTCATGCATCATATCGAGTAATACTTTACTTCTGTACTTTACTATACTTCATGCATCATATTGTGTAATACTTTACTTCTGTACTTTACTATACTTTATGCATCATATGGTGTAATACTTTACTTCTGTACTTTACTATACTTCATGCATCATATCGTGTAATACTTTACTTCTGTACTTTACTATACTTCATGCATCATATCGAGTAATACTTTACTGCTGTACTTTACTATACTTCATGCATCATATCGATTAATACTTTACTTCTGTACTTTACTATACTTCATGCATCATATCGAGTAATACTTTACTTCTGTACTTTACTATACTTCATGCATCATATCGTGTAATACTTTACTGCTGTACTTTACTATACTTCATGCATCATATCGAGTAATACTTTACTTCTGTACTTTACTATACTTCATGCATCATATCGATTAATACTTTACTTCTGTACTTTACTATACTTCATGCATCATATCGAGTAATACTTTACTTCTGTACTTTACTATACTTCATGCATCATATCGAGTAATACTTTACTTCTGTACTTTACTATACTTCATGCATCATATCGATTAATACTTTACTTCTGTACTTTACTATACTTCATGCATCATATCGAGTAATACTTTACTTCTGTACTTTACTATACTTCATGCATCATATCGAGTAATACTTTACTTCTGTACTTTACTATACTTCATGCATCATATGGTGTAATACTTTACTTCTGTACTTTACTATACTTCATGCATCATATCGTGTAATACTTTACTTCTGTACTTTACTATACTTCATGCATCATATCGAGTAATACTTTACTGCTGTACTTTACTATACTTCATGCATCATATCGAGTAATACTTTACTTCTGTACTTTACTATACTTCATGCATCATATCGTGTAATACTTTACTTCTGTACTTTTCTATACTTCATGCATCATATCGTGTAATACTTTACTTCTGTACTTTACTATACTTCATGCATCACATCATGTAACACTTTGCTAAACCTCTTTTGTAAGCATTTCATAAAAATCTTATAGATGCATTGCTTAATGTAATTGGCCTCCAAGTATTAATTTCTGTCCTTTCCCTTTTCCTATATATGAATTTTATAATTCCTTCATATAATTCTTTATCCCTAAAACCTTCTTTCATCCATTTATGCCTTACTTTTAAAACCCTTCCCTCTCCATATGTCCCATTTTTTTATAAAAATAAATTATTCCATGTGTCCCAAGTACATTGTCTCTATTCAGTCCCTTTAATACTTTACCTAGTTTTTTCAGCAATTTGTCTTTCTAACCATTTCACATGCTCATTATTTTTTTAACTTTCCATTCTTTATCATATTTCCTTTGCTACTTTATTAAACACTTCTTTAACTTATCCTTTTATTACTTTTACAACTTCTTCCTGCCTGTTCATCACTGTCTTTTTTATTCTGTGAATCATTCATTTATCCTTCCTTGTATTACACCCATTTAAAAAAAATGATATTACTTCCTCTCTGCATTTCAATAAATGTATGTGCCTGAATATAATCTTCTTGACTGTCTGTTATTTTTATAAATGTATTTATTTTTTCACTTTCATTCTTCAGTCTTCATTTTTTATGTTTCTTATTATTTTTGGGCAACTTTACTATAGTTATATTATTGTTTCTTTCATTTCTTTTCCTCTACTCATATTTTCTTTATACTTAATGCACAACTATAACTATATTTCATAAAAATCCTTCCATCCTTCCTTGGACTATACTAATACCATAATGTTTCTCATTTGCATTTTGACTCTTTGGTCTATTCCATTAACCTTTATAAACCACATTTTCATTTATTATGTCCTTATTTCACCCTAATACTGCCCATATTGCCAAATGATTTATAAAATTTAGTTTTTCCACCCCATCAGATCTCATACAGCCTATCAGATATCATATAATCATTTTCTGAGTTAGTATTTCCTCTGACATATGCATAATACCTCTATTTTTCAAAATAAAGTCTTGCATACCTCATTACTTTTACACACGCAAATCTTAAATTATTTCACCTCTCATTTTCCTTGGGATACAAATAAAGTTACCTATAACTATAATTAAATAATTCAAATGCTTTCATTTTTTACAAACACCCCTACTCTACCCCATAGATGTGTATGCATGTCCCATTATTACTCATATTGGTTTCTCATATATCCTCATATCAGTTATCATCATCTTCCTGGAATTGCAACTATAATTATAATTTCATTTTCTTTACCCTATTCTGAATAGATGTATTCTATCCCCTTTCTTTCACACCTTCATCATCATCAGTGCATTGTAATGCAAAACTTTTGTTCTTTGTTTATGAAAATCGCTTTTCCACCATACAAACATTTTCATTTTCTGTTAATTCATTTTGTAATAGCACATTCATTTTTAATTTTCACCATGCATAACATCACATTGAACAAGTACACTTCCATCTACCATTTGTACATTTCTAATTTCAACAATTTCAGCTTGTAATGTTTTCATTACTATCAACACTTCCTTCAGCTTCTAATACTGGACAGTCAAACCATAAATGGCTCTTTTCATTATACTTTCTACACACAATGTTACAGTCCTTTACAGAATGCCCACGTGTTATACTAAGAGCACTTCTTTTTCATGTAGTCCTAAATCAAATGAGTCTGCAGGAAAATAACATGAAGAGATTGCCCCTATTATTTAACTGTTCCTTTTTTTGCCATTCACCATAACCACACTTGATAAATGTATTACTTTCCCTTTTTATTTCCAGGGAAATCCAAACTTTCCAAACCCTATTCCATAATTTTTGTTATAAACAATCTATTAATGTCATATACATTCTGGCAAAGTTCAGAAAAAAAGTGTTTGGTTCCATTTCTTCCATATCAGTAGTTGCAAATTGAGCTGTCACTTTTTTGTTGACTGAACATTTGTACTACTGAACACCTTCTAGAGAACATAGTTTTTTCTCGCAGTCAATAACACATCTTTTTGCTTAGCCAGATATCTGAAAAAGTCACCTCACAGAAAGATATTATACCTAAATGTGTCAGTGGCCTTATATTAGTCATATTATTTCCCAAAGGTGTAATTATAGTTTCCCAAATAATACAACCTTCAAATGCCATCCCATTTTTGCTTCTAATCCATATACAACCATTCATTTTTCTTACTGTATTCTATGTTTTGTCTCTCTGCCATATCTCTATGGCCCACTACAGCTGCTGAAGCAGAGCTTCTCTTTCTAACTTCATGTCATCCCCCTCCTGATTTCTCATTTGACCAACAGAAGGCTTTGGCTCCTCCAAATGCAAAGGTTTTTAGGCAAGATATTTACAATTTATGAACTCATAATCTCCTTTCCTATTGAGTGAACAGCACAGCATTCCAGACCATCAACACATGAAAGAACTGATTCATAATCTTTTTCTGTTTTTTTTTTCATAAGCCTCACTAAATTAGAATCATTCAGTAAATCTTCTGTCATTACCAGAATTTCTAGTTTCCTCAGCGTTTTCATTCTCTTCAACAGTACTGCTTTCCAAATCACAATCTCCGTTGACTTCCAACTTATTAGTGCAGCACCAAATGCTTACCCTCAATCTAAAAATAGTAGAGAAATTTCCCCAGTGCCAGGACCACATTTCTACAAGTCAGTATGAAGACCACCTCAGGTGTCTTCTAAAAAGAGGCTGCTGGTCTAGAGGTACTAACATGATGAGCAATGCCTAAAATAAACCGTAATAACTCAAGTGCCACCATTATACCTAATGAATGCATAAAATAAACCGTAATAACTCAAGTGCCACCATTATACCTAATGAATGCATAAAATAAACCGTAATAACTCAAGTGCCACCATTATACCTAATGAATGCATAAAATAAACCGTAATAACTCAAGTGCCACCATTATGCCTAATGAATGTATAAAATAAATGGTAATAACTCAAGTGCCACCATTATACCTAATGAATGCATAAAATAAATCGTAATAACTCAAGTGCCATCATTATATCTAATGAATGCATAAAATAAATGGTAATAACTCAAGTGACACCATTATACCTAATGAATGCATAAAATAAATGGTAATAACTCAAGTGCCACCATTATGCCTAATGAATGTATAAAATAAATGGTAACAACTCAAGTGCCACCATTATACCTAATGAATGCATAAAATAAATCGTAATAACTCAAGTGCCACCATTATATCTAATGAATGCATAAAATAAATGGTAATAACTCAAGTGCCACCATTATACCTAATGAATGCATAAAATAAATGGTAATAACTCAAGTGCCACCATTATGCCTAATGAATGCATAAAATAAATGGTAATAACTCAAGTGCCACCATTATACCTAATGAATGCATAAAATAAATGGTAATAACTCAAGTGCCACCATTATGCCTAATGAATGCATAAAATAAATGGTAATAACTCAAGTGCCACCATTATGCCTAATGAATGCATAAAATAAATGGTAATAACTCAAGTGCCACCATTATACCTAATGAATGCATAAAATAAATGGTAATAACTCAAGTGCCACCATTATGCCTAATGAATGCATAAAATAAATCATAATAACTCAAGTGCCACCATTATACCTAATGAATGCATAAAATAAATGGTAATAACTCAAGTGCCACCATTATACCTAATGAATGCATAAAATAAATGGTAATAACTCAAGTGCCACCATTATACCTAATGAATGCATAAAATAAATGGTAATAACTCAAGTGCCACCATTATGCCTAATGAATGCATAAAATAAATGGTAATAACTCAAGTGCCACCATTATACCTAATGAATGCATAAAATAAATGGTAATAACTCAAGTGCCACCATTATGCCTAATGAATGCATAAAATAAATGGTAATAACTCGTGCCACCATTATGCCTAATGAATGCATAAAATAAATGGTAATAACTCAAGTGCCACCATTATGCCTAATGAATGTATAAAATAAATGGTACTAACTCAAGTGCCACCATTATACCTAATGAATGCATAAAATAAATGGTAATAACTCAAGTGCCACCATTATGCCTAATGAATGCATAAAATAAATCATAATAACTCAAGTGCCACCATTATACCTAATTAATGCATAAAATAAATGGTAATAACTCAAGTGCCACCATTATACCTAATGAATGCATAAAATAAATCGTAATAACTCAAGTGCCACCATTATACCTAATGAATGCATAAAATAAATGGTAATAACTCAAGTGCCACCATTATGCCTAATGAATGCATAAAATAAATCATAATAACTCAAGTGCCACCATTATACCTAATTAATGCATAAAATAAATGGTAATAACTCAAGTGCCACCATTATACCTAATGAATGCATAAAATAAATGGTAATAACTCAAGTGCCACCATTATACCTAATGAATGCATAAAATAAATGGTAATAACTCAAGTGCCACCATTATACCTAATGAATGCATAAAATAAATCATAATAACTCAAGTGCCACTATTATACCTAATGAATGCATAAAATAAATCGTAATAACTCAAGTGCCACCATTATACCTGATGAATGCATAAAATAAATGGTAATAACTCAAGTGCCACCATTATACCTAATGAATGCATAAAATAAATGGTAATAACTCAAGTGCCACCATTATGCCTAATGAATGCATAAAATAAATGGTAATAACTCAAGTGCCACCATTATACCTAATGAATGCATAAAATAAATGGTAATAACTCGTGCCACCATTATACCTAATGAATGCATAAAATAAATGGTAATAACTCAAGTGCCACCATTATGCCTAATGAATGCATAAAATAAATGGTAATAACTCAAGTGCCACCATTATACCTAATGAATGCATAAAATAAATGGTAATAACTCAAGTGCCACCATTATACCTAATGAATGCATAAAATAAATGGTAATAACTCAAGTGCCACCATTATGCCTAACAAATGCATAAAATAAATGGTAGTAACAAGTGCCACCATTATGACTAATGAATGCAAAACTTTCATGAACAGCTACTTAGTAAGGTACCTCAAGCACTTCATAAATTACTATTCTGTTCAATTCTGCATTGTTTAGCGAGTTAGATAGCCAACTAGCTGTTTTTTGCTTCTGTGTGGTTCCCTGCAGCTGGCTATCAATTGCTCCCAGTTCCTATACTCATCACCAAGATCTCCCAGACCCACCTTAACCTCTCGGAGGAGATTGGGAACACAAGAGAAGCATTGCACAGTTGTCATTGAATGTTTCTCAGTTAATTTTTTACTCCTGCACACAGCTGGTAGCACCCCAAGGTTAGGATGTGCAACCACCCCCTTTCTTCTGCAAAGAGCTGACATCAGCAGGATGTCCTGCCCACTCTCAGGTCACAACTCAGAGTTATTTCCCAGGTCTCCACCAAGGAAATTGAATGTTAGTATGCCTCATGCACATGCAACTGCTTCTTCTTCCCACACCACAGATGGGCACACTCATTCTCCCTGTCTGCGCTGTGAAGCACCCCAGCCACTATCTAAACTTGTATCGCCTGTACCACAGGCAGGGCTCTATCCATCTACATCATCAGCACAGGCAGGATAGCATAATAGTCAAAGCAGCAGAAGGGTGTGTAGCACTCTGCTATTTGTAACATCAAGCATTCAACGAAGCAGCAATTTGTTTATGAACTGACCATCATTACCTTTCTCTAGGTCCGGAAATGAGAGATTGGACTGTAAAATATGTACTACAAAACAATAAAATAGAAAATAGGAGGTAGTCCACAGCCGAGTTACTACTATTTATTACTATTTACTATTTTCCATTTTATTATTTGCAGTACATATTTTACAGTTTGAATTTTATTAGTGAACTCGGTACATAACATATTTCAAGGAGTGAACTTCATACCTTCCACAATGAGAAGTTTCTTCTTGGTTTGTTTTTGACCCAGTATAGATTTTATACCTGGTTCTCTGAGACTTCAAGGGATACCACAGATTTTTCTTTTTTGAAATGAGAGATTGGCATATTAATAGTAATGCTAAGAATGTATTTATACAACTGAGCACTGTGTCTATAACAAAAAGGGGCTTTGTCTGTTTTATTGAGTTGGTGGGAAGGAAAGGGCTTGAGAGGTACTTGCTTCCAATATAATTATTTCTTGTACACAGGATAGTTTTTTCTAAAAATGAGAAATTACTGGATAGTATGCCTCCAGGTGGATTTCTGTAATTTCACATTTCTCTTTTAGCTTCTCACAGTAAATTAGGAATTGGTTAACCAAATATTAGGCTGCTTGTTAGCAAGCAAGTCCATGGTTTGATCCCTAACATGAACATCTTCAAGAAACCTCTCCAGAGTGAGTCACACATGGCTTCTAATGAGAACACCTGTCATAACAGCCCTTGATATAGCATTGATTGAATCATAAATATTTAATAAGGACACCAGTTCAGTCATCTGTGTTTTTTTTTTTGCTCTGTTTATTTACCAGTTGTTGTACTTTCAACCTGTGTTTACATATTCGTGTCCTGCTGTTTACCACAGTTGTCATTTTTCTGCATCTTCAGTGGTCTGTATGATTTGGAGATAACCATTACACATTTTGGATTTTTTTTACTTGGTGAACTCGGTACATAACATATTTCAAGGAGTGAACTTCATACCTTCCACACTGAGAAGTTTCTTCTTGGTTTGTTTTTCACCCAGTATAGATTTTATACCGGGTTTTCTGAGACTTCAAGGGATACCACAGATTTTTCTTTTTTGAAATGAGAGATTGACATATTAATAGTAATGCTAAGACTGTATTTCTTAGCAAGCAAGTCCATGGTAGTATACTTTGTCTATTTGCTTGGACCTTTTCACTAATCTTTTATTTACTTTGTCTAATTTAGTTCAGTTTGAATTTATGGAGCTTATATGAAACATATGCTAAACTTGGAGTATGCCCCTGAATTAAACATAAGAAAGGTGTGAGTTTCAAGAACTTATTTGATAATTTGGTAAGTCATAGAAAAAAATGGTACTGGGCAAAATGATAAAATGCAGAGCATGTAGACAATGCTAGTACATAAAATAGGTAAAATGTTAAATATACAGGGAAGAAATTTTAAAATATCAGGGAGGTTCAACTGTAATACTTTAGTTGTTATTTATATTGCAATATGCAAATTTTGCAATGCATTTTATATAGGTAAAACAGAGCATAAAAATAAAAGGATAGTATTTATGTGAATATATATAAAATTAAAAAAAGACTAATGCTCTTTATAAGCATATTAAATGCAACCCCATTCATAGTTTTCTATTTGCCATCTTGGAAAATTTTGAACGGAGCCCAAGAGGTGGACCGTGACATATTATTTTGGAAGAGCATGAACTATGGTGGCCAATATATTTAAGTACCATGGCACTACCTGGCTTAAGTGAGATTATTTCAATACAAAGCTTGTTGAAATTAAAGGCATATGAAAATTAGTTTTATTTATTTTGATTTGTTTCATACAATACATTCTATTTGATATGATCCTGAAGATTGTATTGAGGAATAGTATAGTTTAATATATAAATTTATTTTTGTATGCATTTTAACAGATCCTTTAAATTTACAAGGAATTTAACTATCCTTCTATTTTACAAATTAAGCACATATATCCTTGGGTTATCAGCAGCTGGTAGATAACATTTTGAAATGTTGTATCCTAGCTCTTTAAATGGATACATTATAGTTCAGTGGAGTGGTTACATCATGTGATTTAGGACATGTATAAATACTGGGTGAATGGAAAAAAAATTCTCTGATGAAGTTTTTGTAATTAACAGATGAATGCACTTAGCTGTTGATTTTATCACATTATATTTTGTCGAATTTGTGCATTTAAGTTTTATAATAAAATCACATTGTGGATACCATGGGTTTCATTTATGTTATAGTTGGTTTAGCAAAGTATATCTGTAAAACAAACAGGACCAGAATTAGTCATTCTAAAGTCTTAAACCATGCGTGTAATATAAATAGGATCTACTGTAGAGACAAGTATGTATCCCAGAGACTACCCCTTCTTTGGAACAGGCTCCCCATCCATGTGAAGCAGAGTTCCTCCATAACCCAATTTAAGGGTAACTTGAACAGTTAGCTGGAAAATAGAAAATTCTTCCCTGGTTGACACTTATGTGTCTAGTGGACACAGAAAGCCTGTAAACTGTTAATCTCCCAAGCCCCTGCATGTAAATATTTTATCTCCTAAGCCCCTGTTAACACTTATCAAGCATACCAGAACTTGTCAGAGATGTGGGATGCATGGCTAGCCTTAAAAATCCCCTTGTGATCTTTAGCCTAGTAAACACCTATGAACCTATGAGAGGGCATCAGAACTCAGAAAGGGCAAGAAGAAACAAAGTAAACAGAGCACACAACACCAACATGAGAGCAGCAGAACTCACAGATGATAAGAAGAAGCAAAGTAAACTGAATGCAGAACTCCAACATGAGAGCAGCAGAACTCAGAGATGGTAAGAAGAAATAAAGTAAACAGAACACAGAACACCAACATGAGAGCAGCAGAACTCACAGATGGTAAGATGAAACAAAGTAAACAGAACACAGAACACGAACATGAGAGCAGCAGAACTCAGAGATGGTAAGAAGAAACAAAGTAAACAGAACACAGAACACCAACATGAGAGCAGCAGAACTCAGCGATGGTAAGACGAAACAAAGTAAACAGAACGCAGAACACCAACATGAGAGCAGCAGAACTCAGAGATGGTAAGAAGAAACAAAGTAAACAGAGCACACAACACCAACATGAGAGCAGCAGAACTCACAGATGATAAGAAGAAGCAAAGTAAACCGAATGCAGAACTCCAACATGAGAGCAGCAGAACTCAGAGATGGTAAGAAGAAATAAAGTAAACAGAACACAGAACACCAACATGAGAGCAGCAGAACTCAGAGATGGTATGAAGAAACAAAGTAAACTGAACACAGAACACCAACATGAGAGCTGCAGAACTCAGAGATGGTAAGATGAAACAAAGTAAACAGAGCACACAACACCAATATGAGAGCAGCAGAACTCACAGATGATAAGAAGAAGCAAAGTAAACTGAATGCAGAACTCCAACATGAGAGCAGCAGAACTCAGAGATGGTAAGAAGAAATAAAGTAAACAGAACACAGAACACCAACATGAGAGCAGCAGAACTTAGAGATGGTATGAAGAAACAAAGTAAACTGAATGCAGAACTCCAACATGAGAGCAGCAGAACTCAGAGATGGTAAGAAGAAACAAAGTAAATAGAAAACATAACACCAAATTGAGAGCAGCAGAACTCACAGATGGTAAGATGAAACAAAGTAAACAGAACACAGAACACCAACATGAGAGCAGCAGAACTCACAGATGGTAAAACAAAACAAAGTAAACAGAACACAGAACACCAACATGAGAGCAGCAGAACTCAGAGATGGTAAGAAGAAACAAAGTAAACAGAACACAGAACACCAACATGAGAGCAGCAGAGATGGTATGAAGAAACAAAGTAAACAACACAGAACACCAACATGAGAGCAGCAGAACTCAGAGATGGTAAGAACACCAACATGAGAGCAGCAGAACTCAGAGATGGTAAAGTAAACAGAACACAGAACACCAACATGAGAGCAGCAGAGCACCAACATAGGTTACAATAGTAGGCTTTGTACTACCTACACCACCACCTAACAAAGAATGAGATTTGTGTCAGTCACTGCAGGAATAAGCCCACACCTGAGAAGAATCTGGCCAGAGCAAAGGTATACAGAGGTCTTGCAAAATGAAATGCAATAATTTATTGTTACAGTGATTGTGTATAGTACAAGCAATATGACAGAGGCACTTGGCAAATCTCTGCTTTCACTATTAAGCTGAGTATCACTAAATGAAGGTAAAAGAAGACAACTCTCCCTGATCTGTTAACTACTATCAAGCATCCAAGTTCCAGATTATCAGATACATGATGTGTATGCAGGCACACAATGTGTGAAGGAGGGGTTTGAGCTTAAAAAACATACTTATTACTCCCAAAAATGGGGGTGGAAGGGCAAGGGTGGAAGAGCATCTATGTATTCAATGTCTCTTCTGCGCAGAAAATATAGAAATGGTGTACAATCTCTTGGTGGAGAAAGATGAGTCAAGAAACAACTACATGTATTGTGGACTTGAAACCAGGCCTACACCTATGCTAGGCCTTAGGCCAGCTTTCTGAGTCTTTGCCCGTCTCATGTCAGGAGTCTCTTAATGCCTACATATTCTTTGTGGTGCATGGATGATTCTCTTATCTCCAGATTTATCAGATGCTATCTCTATGACAGGCCTCCAGCTTCAGGTTCTTGAGACAGTGAGGTATAGATTAAAAATGTTGACACCAGTAGCAGTTTAAACTGTTGAGCTCCAAACATTACAAGAGCAGACAGTGCCAATGACAGCCCTGGTAAGAGACAAAATGTTCACCCAAACCCTTGGCAGGTATGAGTTTTTAGGTATCTAAAGTTATCACTTTTACATCAGTGACTGCAGGAGAAAGCAGAACACAACTGAGAGGGGCAGGCAAGAACCTTTGACTATTGTAAAATACACATCACATAAACCAAGAGCAAGGATACCGTTGTATGTCGTAGTGGAGAAAACCCCCATGATGATGAGTTTTAGGATGTTTTGAAGAAGCAGTGGTGAAAACACATGGAAGAATCACCTTGACGTTTATGGACATTAGTCTTGGTTTAAAGCCCTGCGTTTTTAAAGTATAGCCATACAATTCACTTATGCTGTACTGATGAGGCCAAACAAAGGCTGTAACCAAAAAGACTTAAAAATAAAAAGTAAACAATCACTGACATTCAGAAGCCATATAGCTGAAACACTGGTATGCCCTTAAGAAGTCATTGCATATATTGCATGGGTCTCAAATACTGGAGATTTAAAGTATTACACAATAAAGACTCTAGCCTGGCTGGGTCTTTCTTGCAGAGTCTAGAATTTGGTTCTAACATTAACAGTCTCACCAATTACGTAACCAGCAGGACCATCACCATATTAAATGACAATAATGTTTCTCCACTGTCTCATTTTCATCTGGTGGCTCACAATGATCTATACTTGGGCATATACTATACTCTCTCTCTCTCTCTCTCTTTCTCTCCCCCTCAGTGATATAACCAATACTATATCCCCCAACTCAATAGCGCTTTGCACAGATGACTACAACTCCCTTACGAACTTACATCACTGTCTTCTTTTACACTTTTTAAGCACAATCTGAAACAATATCTTAATACCCATTGGTTATGTCCCTGTACAAATCCAGACTAATCCTATCTGGCTCCCTTCTCTCTCTTGTTACAGACCTTTTATCTGCTCTGACTTTTGTCAGTATCCACCTATTACCTATCCTTTACAAAGACATATCTTACCCTTTACAGCTAATTTAACTTGTATAGCCAAGTCTTTTGTAAATAGAGTGTAAAAAACCTCATCTAATGCTTCCAACAAAGTCTGTACAAATTGTGCAAGTTGTTTTTTTTTTTTAATTGCTGAAACTTTAAGTATGTATCTGTACCATAACTTGTTACCTAAACTTATGTTTAAACTGTGTACATTTTTGAACTGTTGAAACCTTAAGTTTGTATCTGTATAATAACCTTTACCTGAATAGTTGTACTAATGTAACTTCTTGGAGCTTATCTCCCCGGGACTCTACTGAAAATGGACATGCATCCAGTTAGACCACCCGGTCAACAAATGTAAAATAAAAAATAAATAAAATAAAAAATACTTCTCATCTCTGTGCATCAAAGACGTAGAAACAAAACTACAGAAGGACTTTAATTTAATCTGGTTAAACTTGTCAGCAAAATACTTCAGCTAAACACCCCAGAATCTGTAGTTCTGGTACTGGTACATCCCAAAAACTTATGTCTGCCCCACCAGTCAACAAAGTACAATGTGACAATAGCAATTTTCCACAATAATCCCTTTTTGATACCTAGTACTACATTCTGATTCCTCGTTGAACTTATACTATCACACTGATTACAAAGTTGACAAAGTTCTCCAACAGCTTAAGTCTAGTTTATAGCTAGAAATCTCAACCCACCTTACCATTAAGTCTAGGAATCTCCACCCATCTTACCATTGAAGCTAGGAATCTCCCCCCACCATACCACTGAAGATAGGGATCTCCACCCGCCTTACCATTGAATCTACTAATCTCCACCGACCTTAACATTGACTTTTTAAAGCAAAAACTCAATTATTTTCTTTTTTATTATTGTTGATAATGGATGAACTTTAAAACTAGGGCCTAACTTAAAATAAAACAGAGCCCACCAAATGCTTTGAATTAGCTTTTTGTCTGTCTAACACTGCAATTAATACTTTCCCAAATGCAGCCATAAAAATTAAAGATGACAGCTGTCAGTGACTTACTCCAGAAATAAACAAATAAAAGCCAGTGACCAGGCATTGCACTGGTCAAAAGTCATCACAAACATTGATGACCACCAAGACTTTCTTACTGCCCACAGAATCTGAAGAATGAACACTAATACAACAAAGTTAGTTTTACATAAGAAGAAAATTATTGTGGATTCCCAAACTAAACTTTTTGGAGAGAAATCAGTGAGCTTTGAGTGTTAGATCTACTACCAGAAACTCCAAATTTTCTACACATGACAATACTATTAGTAACATAATTCCCCAGTGTATCTTTAAAATTATTTTGCATAAAATTCTATCTAACTGGATCTAATTCTCAAATTCCTCACTCCTCCTTGGTCTATAACTGCGTATGTTGTACTTTCATGTTATTTCTATTACATCTGTCTGATAATTGTTAGATAAATTAGAAAAAAAAAAATGCAGTCTTAACCTTCATGTTGTTGTGATCCACTTTCAAAAGTATAATCACTCTCTTCACTTTAAGCCTACAGGCCAATAGTTAACTTCTGCCACCGTTACAAAAATAGATAAGAAACTATCAATGAGCAGCTACTCAAACATCAATAAATAAAGATTTCTGTATCAAGTAAAACATGGTTTTCAAAGTTATTATAATACTGTAACAGCTATTTATTGCATAACTAATATGCTATACACAAACAGCGAAAGGTTTACTCACTGAAGAGTTGCTTATTGATTTAACATGGGCATTTTGCACTGCTGAATATCCTGTCTTAGTTTTAAATCTAAAACATTTAGGACTTGTAGATGTACCCTTACTGTTATTCAAATACTGTTATCTTCTGGTAGCAACGTATCAGACTGTGGCATTTTTCATACTGACGTTTCATAGTGTTTAGTCTTGGCCCCAATTCTTTTCTTTTTTTTTTTTATTTGTTTGTGATTTATCTCCTGCCCCTCTATGTACACAAATTATACTCTGCTGCTTAGAGCCAACACGTGCTAATGTTATTCTAAGGTTATTACAGGAAGACTTCAATAACATCTAAAACTGGGCACAGTACAATTTATTATCTTTCAATAAATTCAAAACTTCTAGTATGCGTTATGGAAGAGGTTAAAAGTTAAAAACAGCACAGGTCTTACTACTACAACATCCTGTTAGCAATTAAAGCCATCATCTACTTCTGCAAAAATATTTTGGTTTATGGCCTGATCCTTCTTTATTTCTTAAACATTATAGAGGAAGTAGCATTGGTAACATATTTAATCTAGTAAAGGTGTAATATCTTCAGCATACTCCTTGGTCCAGAAGAGCATTAGCCATTAAAGTGCTCATTACCTAAATAAACTATGCACTAAATGTAATAACTAAATTTCAGTCACACTCCCATTACCCTTCAGATCACTACCCACAAAGTTTTATGCTCACGTTGCTTTCAAGCAGGTTTGAACACTGCCTCTCTCCATAAAACAATGTAGTTACCTGTTACTGCTCATCCGCGGTGGTGGTGCTGCGGTAGTGTTGTCGCCTCACTGTAAGACGCTGTCCGGTTCGATTCTCAGCTAGAGTGTCTTCTGCGTGGCGACATGCATGAATGGGTGTACCTTCATTGAAGGCTGTGCATCAGAGCTGGTAACTCGGCACATAAAAATCAACTACCAGTCATTAGCGGACCGGAGTTCCGCTGTGGCGACCCCTAACTGGGAAAAGCCGAAAGATACAAACAAAGTTACCTGTTACTGCTCACAAATTAATTATCTTTGTCTTGCCTTACTTTTATGCTTTTACATTTGGACTTTTGTTAAGTCCTAGACCCACTGTATCAGATCCCGGAGTTTTTGTACCCTCACCTTGAAAGACTTAGTTTTATCCTATCCATGGGGCAGGTTATAGCAAGATTTTCCTGGTGGTTGGAACTTCCTTCCCAAAAATAAATAAAATTAACTCAGTTATTATTATTTTCAGAAAAAAGGCACTCAGTTACATTAGAAATTAATATGAATGTATTTCAATGCAATGGCTAATCACAGTAATGTAATAGTATTTAAATGCTTTTTATATTTTTGGATTATTTTTTATATAATTATAAACTTTACTTAGATTGGTTAAGTCTTAGAGTTTTAAGATATTTCTTCAGTTAGTAGATGAAGAACTCAGACATCTGGCCCACGGATCATTAAAGATTTTCTACTTAATGTATGTGTATTTCCTAACTTCATGTATGTAAAATATCATAAATCATATTCTATGCTGGATGGTAACTGAACTACTGTCTTGTACATTGCTGTGCAATTTTTTGCATTAGTGTAAACTTTGAATTGTACTGTGATATTTCTCTGCATTTTTAATATATGCAATGTAATGTGCTACTTCTATTTCTGTGAAATACTATTTTTTGTTAAATTTGTGTACTCTGTATTAATTTTTTTGTGGAGCTTTGCTCCCCAGGCCTCCACTAAAAATGGGTTTTTGGCCCAGTGGACTTTTCCAGTCAACAAATATCAATCAATCAAGCAATAAATAAATAAATACATAAATAAATAAATAAATAAATAAATAAATAAATAAATAAATAAATAAAACTTTTACTTAAAAAGTCCAGTTTCTGATCAAATCTGCATTGCCAAATTCTGTTCTTTGTGACTTGGAGTACTGCCTGCAGCTTGTATATGGATTGTTACATTTCCTGTAGAGGTGTTTTTGTTGTATTCATTCATGGTTATGGACTTCATGGTCCCCCATCCCCATGGCTTTAGATTTTTCTAGTGCCAAACAGACGCTGTTGTGAATTTTATTTTAATTACTGCACGGGTAGGTTTTGTGGAAAATGGAGTAATTGCAGGTAGGATTATTTTATTTTAAGGGTTGGGAATGTGATTGTTTGTTGTAGGTATATGAAAAGGGTGAATTTGCCGAGTTTTTACAGTGCATATTTTATTTTGTTTGCTGTGTAAAAACAAATTGAAGTCCAGTTTTACTGACAAATGCAGTGTGCTTTCTTCAACTGATCAGTCTTTGCTTGTAATGCGTGACTACAGCTAAGAAGAGATAAAGCTGAGTAAATTAACATCCAACGTAAAGTAAGTAAATAGTAGTAAATTTAAAGTAAATAATTTTGACCTTATTTTAAGTTGAATGTTACTTTACCTGCCCCTGCTGAACTTGTAGAACTTTAGTTTATTTTTTAGAGAGGATAGATGCTGTTAAAATATAAATTGAGGAGAAACTGAAGTCAGTTGTTTATACACTAGCATGTTCTGTGGTAGCCATTTGAATCCATAATTCTGCATGACTGTTACAGCATAAAATGGAGCATCGGTCCCAATCACACAGAGAAAATAAACCATTTCCCTGAAGAAAGTGGCCATCGATATATTACTATATGCCTATGTGGACTTACCATCAATTCATAATACTGTATAGTTGTCATAATCTGGTACAGATATCATTCTGAAATCAGACTTTGATGGAGGTTTATCTATCCACCCAGTGTTAATATGCACTCCACAGGCTGTATATATTTTTTTATAATCAAATGTAGGGATGTGTCCCACTGACATAAAGTCAATATTCTGTTTTCCCAGTAAAATCCACCTTTGATGAGTAGACTTCCTGGGCTATAAGAGTGTGATCAGGCAACTTCACCCCTCTCTTGATCTGATTACTGGTTATGTTTTATTAAAAAACAAAACAGGCAAAACAGACTGATATCCTGCTCATTCATGTGGGTGGTGAATGCACTCACGTCTTTGGACACAGATTAAACTATAAAATACATTGTGTTCTTCCTCTGATTTTTCCATCTCTTTATTTGCTTTGACAAGTGTAAAAGATAATCATTTCCTTTTTTGAGTACACTGTGCTGCTATCAATACCCGTAGATTAGATCATCTGGTGTCCTGACTTTATTTTTTTAAAATAAAACATGAATCTAACTGAAGAAATTGCCCCAGCTGCCCAAAGTATCCACTCATTTTAGAGATCTCTTTTTGAAAAATAACAAGAAATTGCTGTTAAGCATAGACTCTGGTTGTACCCAAGCAAATGATGTTAATGTTTACTAAGTATTAAGGAAAGAAATAATACAGTATATTAATGAGTTGCAAGCCATTTCATGTCTGAATTCACTTTGTGATCATTTAATTTTAGTTAGCTTAGGGTAATTATTTCACTGGTACATTAACTTTTCTAATTACAGTTTAACTCTAATAATAGGGTGAGGATTTTTTATTCATGGATTTGATTAAAAAGATATGGGAAAACTGCTACAGTTTACGCTCAGCAAAGGTTTAACGCTCCCTGGAAGATCACTGTAGCTGTATTCTAGAGGTTTAGCTTTGTATTCACAAGTTTCCAAAAGAATCCATAGCATAACTAAATAGCAAGTATGCTTTAAATTATTAGTAGATTTTGTACACAATAAAATATATAACAATAAATAGGTCATGCTATTAGACGTATGATGATTTTACAGAAAACTTTTAGCCTTTCACCAAGCAGTTTGACTGTTTACTAGAACAACTCCTCTAAAACAAAAAGAAAAAAAATAACATAACCAAAAGCATAATTGTACAATTTTTTTAGCTTCAGATGGATTTTAATCACTTTATCAGTAAATGCAATAATAAAACATCTACAAATAGGCATTCAGCAATAAATGCAAGCTCAGGTCCTATTTTTACAAAGAACCTACTTTCACAAAGTAATATTGGTCTTTTTTGAAGAAT